>NC_092041.1:68631059-68716413 GCF_003086295.3 Arachis hypogaea | reverse complement strand
ATTGTTGATTAAGCTCATTTATCTGTTCTTGAGGATTAGGGTCATTGACTACTGCCATGACTTCCTCTTTTGGAGAGAACTCATTGCTAGAGTACAAATATTGGTTTCTAGCAACAGTGTCTATAAGCTCTTGAGCTTCTTCAATTGTCTTCCTCATGTGTATAGATCCACCAGCTGAGTGGTCTAAAGACATCTGAGCTTTTTCTGTAATCCCATAGTAGAAGATGTCTAACTGTACCCACTCTGAAAACATTTCAGAGGGACATTTCCTTAGCATACCTCTATACCTCTCCCAGGCATTATAAAGGGATTCATTATCCTCTTGTTTAAAGCCTTGGATGTCCAGCCTTAACTGTGTCATCCTTTTTGGAGGGTAAAAATGATTCAAGAATTTGTCTGACAACTGTTTCCATGTCTTTATGCTTGCTGTAGGTTGGTTATTCAACCACCTTTTAGCTTGATCTTTTACAGCAAATGGAAACAGTAATAGTCTGTAGACATCCTGATCTACCTCTTTATCATGTACTGTGTCAGCAATTTGTAAAAACTGTGCCAGAAACTCAGTAGGTTTTTCCTGTGGAAGACCGGAATACTGGCAGTTTTACTGCACTATGATAATGAGTTGAGGATTTAGTTCAAAGCTGCTTGCTTTGATGGGGGGTGTACAGATGCTACTCCCATATGCAGCTGTAATGGGGTTAGCATATGACCCCAGAGTCCTCTTGGACTGATTAATCCCACTTAAGTCCATAATGGACAAAAGGGAAATGATGATGATTGCAAGGAGATAATTTTTCTTTTTTTGAATTTACGAAAAAAATAGAATAAAACAAAATAAAATTAAAATAAAAATTCGAAAATAAAAAAGAAAATAAGATCAAAGCAAATTGAAAACTGAATCAATGAGTTAATTAAAAAGATTTTGAGAAAAGCAATTAGAAAGATATGATTGAAAAATTTTTATGAAAAAGATTTGATTTTGAAAAGAGGAAAGAGAAAAACACAAAAAGACACCAAACTTAAATTGTTGAGGTGTGAAAATGAAGGAGTGAAGGAGGGTTTATATAGGAGAAGGGGAGAGGGATGTTCGGCCATTTGAGGGTGGGTTTGGGTGGGAAAGTGGTTTGAATTTGAATGGTGGGGTAGGTGGGGTTTTATGAAGGATGGATGTGAGTGGTGAAGAGAAAGATGGGATTTGATAGGTGAAGGGTTTTTGGGGAAGGGGTGTTGAGGTGATTGGTGAATGGGTGAAGAAGAAGAGAGAGAGTGGTGGGGTAGGTGTCAAGGAAAAGTCATCCCTGCACCAAATGGCATTCAAAATCACGTTTTGAGCCAATTCTGGCGTTAAACGCCGGGCTGGTGCCCATTTCTGGCGTTTAACGCCAGCTTCTTGCCCTTCTCTGGCGTTTAACGCCAGTCTGGTGCCCCCTTCTGGCGTTAAACGCCCAGAATGGTGCCAGACTGGGCGTTAAACGCCCAACAGCTAACCTCACTGGCGTTTAAACGCCAGTGGGTGCGTCCTTCAGGGTGTGCTGTTTTTCTTCCTGTTTTTCATTTTGTTTTTGCTTTTTTCATGGATTTTGTGACTTCTTATGATCATCAACCTACAAAAGACATAAAATAACAAAAGAAAATAGTTAATTATAAAACATTGGGTTGCCTCCCAACAAGCGCTTCTTTAATGTCATTAGCTTGACAGTGGGCTCTCATGGAGCCTCACGGATACTCAGAACCATGTTGGGACCTCCCAACACCAAACTTAGAGTTTGAATGTGGGGGTTCAACACCAAACTTAGAGTTTGGTTGTGGCCTCCCAACACCAAACTTAGAGTTTGACTGTGGGGGCTCTGTTTGGCTCTGTTTTGAGAGAAGCTCTTCATGCTTCCTCTCCATGATGACAGAGGGATATCCTTGAGCCTTAAACACCAAGGACTCTTCATTCACTTGAATGATCAACTCTCCTCTATCAACATCAATTACAGCCTTTGCTGTGGCTAGGAAGGGTCTGCCAAGGATGATGGATTCATCCATGCACTTCCCAGTCTCTAGGACTATGAAATCAGTAGGGATGTAATGGTCTTCAACTTTAACCAGAACATCCTCCACAAGTCCATAGGCTTGTTTTCTTGAGTTGTCTGCCATCTCTAGTGAGATTTTTGTAGCTTGCACCTCAAAGATCCCTAACTTCTCCATTACAGAGAGGGGCATGAGGTTTACACTTGACCCTAAGTCACACAAGGCCTTCTTGAAGGTCATGGTGCCTATGGTGCAAGGTATTGAAAACTTCCCAGGATCCTGTCTCTTTTGAGGCAGTTTCTGCCTAGACAAGTCATCCAGTTCTTTGGTGAGCAAAGGGGGTTCATCCTCCCAAGTCTCATTTCCAAATAACTTGTCATTTAGCTTCATGATTGCTCCAAGGTATTTAGCAACTTACTCTTCAGTGACATACTCATCCTCTTCAGAGGAAGAATACTCATCAGAGCTCATGAATGGCAGAAGTAAGTCCAATGGAATCTCTATGGTCTCATTTTGAGCCTCAGATTCCCATGGTTCCTCATTGGGGAACTCATTGGAGGTCAGTGGACGTCCAGTGAGGTCTTCCTCAGTGGCGTTCACTGCCTCTTCTTCCTCCCAGAATTCGGCCATGTTGATGGCCTTGCACTCTCCTTTTGGATTTTCTTCTGTATTGCTTGGGAGAGTACTAGGAGGGAGTTCAGTAATTTTCTTGCTCAGCTGACCCACTTGTCCTTCCAAATTTCTAATGGAGGACCTTGTTTCAGTCATGAAACTTTGAGTGGTTTTGATTAGATCAGAGACCATGGTTGCTAAGTCAGAGTTATTCTGCTTAGAACTCTCTGTCTGTTGCTGAGAAGATGATGGAAAAGGCTTGCTATTGCTAAACCTGTTTCTTCCACCATTATTGTTATTGAAACCTTGTTGAGGTCTCTGTTGATCCTTCCATGAAAGATTTGGATGATTCCTCCATGAAGGATTATAGGTGTTTCCATAGGGTTCTCCCATGTAATTCACCTCTTCCATTGAAGGGTTCTCAGGATCATAAGCTTCTTCCTCAGATGAAGCTTCCTTAGTACTGCTTGGTGCATTTTGCATTCCAGACAGACTTTGAGAAATCATATTGACTTGTTGAGTCAATATTTTGTTCTGAGCCAATATGGCATTCAGAGTGTCAATCTCAAGAACTCCTTTCTTCTGACTGGTCCCATTGTTCACAGGATTTCTTTCAGAAGTGTACATGAATTGGTTATTTGCAACCATTTCAATCAGTTCTTGAGCCTCAGTAGGCGTCTTCTTCAGATGAAGAGATCCTCCAGAAGAGCTATCCAAGGACATCTTGGACAGTTCAGAGAGACCATCATAGAAAATTCCTATGATGCTCCATTCAGAAAGCATGTCAGAAGGACATCTTCTGATTAATTGTTTGTATCTTTCCCAAGCTTCATAGAGGGATTCTCCTTCCTTCTGTCTGAAGGTTTGGACTTCCACTCTAAGCTTACTCAATTTTTGAGGTGGAAAGAACTTTGCCAAGAAGGCATTGACTAGCTTTTCCCAAGAGTCCAGGCTTTCTTTAGGTTGTGAATGCAACCATGTTCTAGCTCTGTCTCTTACAGCAAAGGGGAATAGCATAAGTCTGTAGACCTCAGGGTCAACCCCATTAGTCTTGACTGTGTCACAGATTTGCAAGAATTCAGCTAAAAACTGATGAGGATCTTCCAATGGAAGTCCATGGAACTTGCAATTCTGTTGCATTAGAGAAACTAATTGAGGCTTAAGCTCAAAGTTGTTTGCTCTAATGGCAGGGATAGAGATGCTTCTCCCATAGAAGTCGGGAGTAGGTGCATTAAAGTCACCCAGCACCTTCCTTGCATTGTTGGCATTGTTGTTGTTTTCGGCTGCCATGTGTTCTTCTTCTTTGAAGAATTCGGTTAGGTGCTCTAAAGAGAGTTGTGCTTTGGCTTCTCTGAGCTTTCTCTCCAAGGTCCTCTCAGGTTCAGGATCAGCCTCAACAAGAATGCCTTTGTCTTTGCTCCTGCTCATAAGAAAGAGAAGAGAACAAGAAAATGTGGAATCCTCTATGTCACAGTATAGAGATTCCTTGAAGTGTCAGAGGAAAAGAAGAGTAGAAGACAGAAGTAGAAAATTCGAACTTATCAAAGGGGATGGAGTTCGAATTTTGCATTAAGGGATATTGTTAGTCCATAAATAGAAGGATGTGAGAAGGAGGGAAGTGATTTTCGAAAATTAAGTAGAAAATTTGAAAACATTTTTTTTTGAAAAACATTACTTAATTTTCGAAAATGAAAATGGAAAAGAAATCAAGTGATTTTTGAAAAAGATTTTGAAATTAGAAATAAAAAAGATTTGATTGAAAACTATTTTGAAAAAGATGTGGTTAAGAAGATATGATTAGTTTTAAAAAGATGTGATTGAGAAAATATGATTTGAAAAACATTTTAAAAAAGATTTGATTTGAAAATTAAAAACTTGACTAACAAGAAAAGATATGATTCAAACATTAAACCTTTCTCAACAGAAAAGGTAACATACTTGAAATGTTGAATCAAATCATTAATTGATAGTAAGTATCTTTAAAAATGGAAAGAAATTGGTTTTGAAAAAGATTTGATTGAAAAATTGATTTGAAAAAGATTTGATTTTGAAAAGATTTTGAAAACTTTGAAAGAAATTTGATTTGAAAACAAAATCTTCCCTTCTAGCCATCCTGGCGTTAAACGCTCATAATGGTGCACATTCTGGCGTTTAACACCCAAAATGCTACCCTTTTGGGCGTTAAACGCCCAACCAGGTACCCTGGCTGGCGTTTAAACGCCAGTCTGTCCTTCTTCACTGGGCGTTTTGAACGCCCAGCTTTTTCTGTGCATTTCCTCTGCTGTATGTTCTGAATCTTCAATTCTCTGTATGATTGACTTGAGAAGACACAAAGAAAAAATATTTTTGGATTTTTGATAATAAGGAAAAATCAAAATGCAACAAGAATCAAATAACAATGCATGCAAGACACCAAACTTAGCAGTTTGTATACTACTGACACTAACAGGATGAAAATGCATATGAGACACACAAAACACTCAAGTCAATAGAATTCAAAGATTAGAGCAAGTAAATTGTCAAGAACATCTTGAAGATCACCAAGATACATGAATGCATGCATGCAATTGACACCAAACTTAAGATGAGACACTAGACTCAAACAAGAAACATACAATATTTTTGGATTTTATGACTTTTTTGAATTTTTTTGTGTTTTTCGAAAATTAAGTGGAAAAAAGTATCAAAATTCTTAATGAGAATTCCAGGAATCAGTGCAATGCTAGTCTAAGACTCCGGTCCAGGAATTAGACATGGCTTCACAGCCAGCCAAGCTCTCAAAGAAAGCTTCGGTCCAAAACACTAGACATGGCCAAAGGCCAGCCAAGCCTTAGCAGATCACTGCTCCAAAAGCAAGATTGATAGAAATCAACAAGCTCTTGTGATGATAAGTTGAAACCTCGGTCCAATGAGATTAGACATGGCTTCTCAGCCAGCCAGACTTCAACAAATCATCATGAAACTCTAGAATTCATCTTCAAGAATTTCGAAAAAAAAATAAATACCTAATCTAAGCAACAAGATGAACCGTCAGTTGTCCAAACTTGAACAATCTCTGGCAATAACGCCAAAAACTTGGTGTTGTTGCCGGACCTTGGCACTGATGTTACCTAAAGCTTGCTCAAAACTTGAACAATCCCCGGCAACGGCGCCAAAAACTAGGTGTTGTTGCCGGATCTTGGCACTGATGTTACCAAAAGCTTGCTCAAAACTAGAACAATCCCCGGCAACGGCGCCAAAAACTTGGTGCGCGAAATTGTGAACAATACTTTTTCACAACTCTCATAATCCCCGGTCATGAACCCCAAAAACTTGGTGTTCAATACCATGGCATTACACAACTTCGCACAACTAACCAGCAAGTGCACTGGGTCGTCCAAGTAATAAACCTTACGCGAGTAAGGGTCGATCCCACGGAGATTGTTAGTATTGAAGCAAACTATGGTCATCTTGTAAATCTTAGTCAGGCAAACTCAAATGGTAATGGTGATGAACGAAAATAACAAAAAGGTAAAGATAGAGATACTTATGTAATTCATTGGTAGGAACTTCAGATAAGCGCATGAAGATGCCTTCCCTTCCGTCTCTCTGCTTTCCTACTGTCTTCATCCAATCCTTCTTATTCCTTTCCATGGCAAGCTTGTGTAGGGTTTCACCATTGTCAGTGGCTACCTCCCATCCTCTCAGTGAAAACGATTGCATATGCTCTGTCACAGCACGCGGAATTCATCTGTCGGTTCTCAATCAGGCCGGAATAGAATCCAGTGATTCTTTTGCGTCTGTCACTAACGCCCCGCCTTCAGGAGTTTGAAGCACGTCACAGTCATTCAATCATTGAATCCTACTCAGAATACCACAGACAAGGTTAGACCTTCCGGATTCTTTTGAATGCCGCCATCAGTTCTTGCCTATACCACGAAGACTCTGATCTCACAGAATGGTTGGCTCATTTGTCTGACGAGCACTCGGTTGTCAGGCGATCAACCATGCATCGTTCAATCAGTAATCCAAGAGATATTCACTAAAGCCTTGATTGCTTGTAGAACAAAAGTGGTTGTCAGTCACCTTGTTCATGGGTGAGAATGATGATGAGTGTCACGGATCATCACATTCATCAAGTTGAAGAACAAGTGATATCTTAGAACAAGAACAAGCGGAATTGAATGGAAGAACAATAGTAATTGCATTAATACTCGAGGTACAGCAGAGCTCCACAGCTTAATCTATGGTGTGTAGAAACTCCACCGTTGAAAATACATAAGCATAAGGTCTAGGCATGGCCGAATGGCCAGCCTCCCAATGATCTAAGATAGCATCAAAACAAGGATAACTACCCCGATATCTCAATACAATAGTAAAAGGTCCTACTTATAGAAAACTAGTAGCCTAGGGTGTACAGAGATGAGTAAAAGACATAAAAATCCACTTCCGGGCCCACTTGGTGTGTGGTTGGGCTGAGCAATGAAGCATTTTCGTGTAGAGACTCTTCTTGGAGTTAAACGCCAGCTTTTATGCCAGTTTGGGCGTTTAACTCCCATTTGGGTGCCAGTTCCGGCGTTTAACGCTGGAATTCCTGAGGGTGACTTTGAACGCCGGTTTGGGCCATCAAATCTTGGGCAAAGTATGGACTATCATATATTGCTGGAAAGCCCAGGATGTCTACTTTCCAAAGCCGTTGAGAGCGCGTCTATTGGGCTTCTGTAGCTCCAGAAAATCCACTTCGAGTGCAGGGAGGTCAGAATCCAACAGCATCTGCAATCCTTTTTGGCCTCTGAATCAGATTTTTGCTCAGGTCCCTCAATTTCAGCCAGAAAATACCTGAAATCACAGAAAAACACACAAACTCATAGTAAAGTCCAGAAAAGTGAATTTTAACTAAAAACTAATAAAAATATACTAAAAACTAACTAGATCATACCAAAAACATACTAAAAACAATGCCAAAAAGCATACAAATTATCCGCTTATCACAACACCAAACTTAAATTGTTGCTTGTCCTCAAGCAACTGTAAATCAAATAAGATAAAAAGAAGAGAATATGCAATGAATTCCAAAAACATCTATGAAGATCAGTATTAATTAGATGAGCGGGGCTTTTAGCTTTTTGCCTCTGAACAGTCTTGGCATCTCACTCTATCCTTTGAAGTTCAGAATGATTGGCTTCTTTAGGAACTTAGAATCCAGATAGTGTTAATGATTCTCTTAGTAAAGTATGATGATTCTTGAGCATAGCTACTTATTGAGTCTTGGCTGTGGCCCAAAGCACTCTGTTTTCCAGTATTACCACCGGATACATACATGCCACAGACACATAATTGGGTGAACCTTTTCAGATTGTGACTCAGCTTTGCTAAAGTCCCCAATTAGAGGTGTCCAGGGTTCTTAAGAACACTCTTATTTGCCTTGGATCACAACTCTTATTTCTCTATATATTTTTTTCGTTTTCTTTTCCTTTTTCTCTCTTTTTTTTTCGTTTTTTTTTAATAGAAATGCTTTTTCTTGCTTCAAGAATCATTTTTATGATTTTTCAGATCCTCAGTAACATGTCTCCTTTTTCATCATTCTTTCAAGAGCCAACATTCATGAACCACAAATTCAAAAGACATATGCACTGTTTAAGCATACATTCAGAGAACAAAAATATTGCCACCACATCAAAATAATTAAACTGTTATAAAATTCAAAATTCATGCAATTCTTTCTTTTATCAATTAAGCACATTTTTATTTAAGAAAGGTGATGGATTCATAGGAAATTCATAACTTTAAGGCATAGACACTAAGACACTAATGATCACAAGACACAAACATGGATAAACATAAGCATAAAATTTGAAAAACAGAAGAATAAAGAACAAGGAAATTAAGGAACGGGTCCACCTTAGTGATGGCGGCTCTTTCTTCCTCTTGAAGATCCTATGGAGTGCTTGAGCTCCTCAATGTCTCTTCCTTGTCTTTGTTGCTCCTCCCTCATGATTCTTTGATCTTCTCTAATCTCATGAAGGATGATGGAGTGTTCTTGATGTTCCACCCTTAGTTGTCCCATGTTGGAACTCAACTCTCCTAGGGAGGTATTTAATTGCTCCCAATAGTTTTGTGGAGGAAAGTGCATCCCTTGAGGAATCTCAGGGATCTCATGATGAGTGGGATCTCTTGTGTGCTCCATCCTTTTCTTAGTGATGGGCTTGTCCTCATCAATGGGGATGTCTCCCTCTATGTCAACTCCAATTGAATAACAGAGGTGACAAATGAGATGAGGAAAGGCTAACCTTGCCAAGGTAGAGGACTTGTCCGCCACCTTATAGAGTTCTTGGGCTATAACCTCATGAACCTCTATTTCTTCTCCAATCATGATGCTATAGATCATGATAGCCCGGTCTATGGTAACTTCGGACCGGTTGCTAGTGGGAATGATTGAGCTTTGTATAAACTCTAACCATCCTCTAGCCACGGGCTTGAGGTCATGCCTTCTTAATTGAACCGGCTTTCCTCTTGAATCTCTCTTCCATTGGGCGCCCCCTTCACATATGACTGTGAGGACTTGGTCCAACCTTTGATCAAAGTTGACCCTTCTAGTGTAAGGATGTTCATCTCCTTGCATCATAGGCAAGTTGAACGCCACCCTCACACTCTCCGGACTAAAATCCAAGTATTTCCCCCGAACCATAGTAAGATAATTCTTTGGATTCGGGTTCACACTTTGGTCATGGTTCTTGGTGATCCATGCATTGGCATAGAACTCTTGAACCATCAAGATTCTGACTTGTTGAATGGGGTTGGTAGGAACTTCCCAACCTCTTCTTCGGATCTCATGTCGGATCTCCGGATATTTACCCTTTTTGAGTGAAAAAGGGACCTCGGGGATCACCTTCTTCAAGGCCACAACTTCATAGAAGTGGTGTTGATGCACCCTTGAGATGAATCTTTCTATCTCCCATGACTCGGAGGTGGAAGCTTTTGCCTTCCCTTTCCTCTTTCTAGAGGTTTCTCCGGCCTTGGATGCCATAAATGTTTATGGAAAAACAAAAAGCAATGCTTTTACCACACCAAACTTAAAATGTTTGCTCGTCCTCGAGCAAAAGAAGAAAGAAGAGAGTAGAAGAAGAAGAAATAAGGAGAAAGGGAATGGCTTTGTATTCGGCCAAAGGGGAGAGAGAAGGTGTTTAAGGTGTGTGAAAATGAAGGAATGAAGGAGGGTTTATATAGGAGAGGGGAAGAGGGATGTTCGGCCATTTGAGGGTGGGTTTGGGTGGGAAAGTGGTTTGAATTTGAATGGTGAGGTAGGTGGGGTTTTATGAAGGATGGATGTGAGTGGTGAAGAGAAAGATGGGATTTGATAGGTGAGGGGTTTTTGGGGAAGAGGTGTTGAGGTGATTGGTGAAGAAGAGAGAGAAAGGTAGGGTAGGTGGGGATCCTGTGGGGTCCACAGATCCTGTGGTGTCAAGGAAAAGTCATCCCTGCACCAAATGTCATTCAAAATCACGTTTTGAGCCAATTCTGGCGTTAAACGCCGGGCTAGTGCCCATTTCTGGCGTTTAACGCCAGGTTCTTGCCCCTTTCTGGCCTTTAACGCCAGTCTGGTGCCTCTTTCTGGCGTTAAACGCCCAAAATGGTGCCAGACTGGGCGTTAAACGCCCAACAGCTAACCTCACTGGCGTTTAAACGCCAGTAGGTGCGTCCTCCAGGGTGTGCTGTTTTTCTTCCTGTTTTTCATTCTGTTTTTGCTTTTTTCATGGATTTTGTGACTTCTTATGATCATCAACCTACAAAAGACATAAAATAACAAAAGAAAATAGTTAATTATAAAACACTGGGTTGCCTCCCAACAAGCGCTTCTTTAATGTCAATAGCTTGGCAGAGGACTCTCATGGAGCCTCACAGATATTCAGAACCGTGTTGGAACCTCCCAACACCAAACTTAGAGTTTGAATGTGGGGGTTCAACACCAAACTTAGAGTTTGGTTGTGGCCTCCCAACACCAAACTTAGAGTTTGACTGTGGGGGCTCTGTTTGGCTCTGTTTTGAGAGAAGCTCTTCATGCTTCCTCTCCATGATGATAGAGGGATATCCTTGGGCCTTAAACACCAAGGATTCTTCATTCACTTGAATGATCAACTCTCTTCTATAAACATCAATTACAGCCTTTGCTGTGGCTAGGAAGGGTCTGCCAAGGATGATGGATTCATCCATGCACTTCCCAGTCTCTAGGACTATGAAATCAGTAGGGATGTAATGGTCTTCAACTTTAACCAGAACATCCTCCACAAGTCCATAGGCTTGTTTTCTTGAGTTGTTTGCCATCTCTAGTCAGATTTTTGCAGCTTGCACCTCAAAGATCCCTAATTTCTCCATTACAGAGAGGGGCATGAGGTTTACACTTGACCCTAGGTCACACAAGGCCTTCTTGAAGGTCATGGTGCCTATGGTACAAGGTATTGAAAACTTCCCAGGGTCCTGTCTCTTTTGAGGCAGTTTCTGCCTAGACAAGTCATTTAGTTCTTTGGTGAGCAAAGGGGGTTCATCCTCCCAAGTCTCATTTCCAAATAACTTGTCATTTAGCTTCATGATTGCTCCAAGGTATTTAGCAACTTGCTCTTCAATGACATACTCATCCTCTTCAGAGGAAGAATACTCATCAGAACTCATGAATGGCAGAAGTAAGTCCAATGGAATCTCTATGGTCTCATTTTGAGCCGCAGATTCCCATGGTTCCTCATTGGGGAACTCATTGGAGGTCAGTGGACGCCCAGTGAGGTCTTCCTCAGTGGCGTTCACTGCCTCTTCTTCATCCCAGGATTCGGCCATGTTGATGGCCTTGCACTCTCCTTTTGGATTTTCTTCAGTATTGCTTGGGAGAGTACTTGGAGGGAGTTCAGTAATTTTCTTGCTCAGCTGACCCACTTGTCCTTCCAAATTTCTGATGGAGGACCTTGTTTCAGTCATGAAACTTTGAGTGGTTTTGATTAGATCAGAGACCATTGTTGCTAAGTCAGAGGTAATCTGCTTAGAGCTCTCTGTCTGTTGCTGAGAAGATGATGGAAAAGGCTTGCCATTGCTAAACCTGTTTCTTCCACCATTATTATTGTTGAAACCTTGTTGAGGTCTCTGTTGATCTTTCCATGAAAGATTTGGATGATTCCTCCATGAAGGATTATAGGTGTTTCCATAGGGTTCTCCCATGTAATTCACCTCTTCTATTGAAGGGTTCTCAGGATCATAAGCTTCTTCCTCAGATGAAGCTTCCTTAGTACTGCTTGGTGCATTTTGCCTTCCAGACAGACTTTGAGAAATCATATTGACTTGTTGAGTCAATATTTTGTTCTGAGCCAATATGGCATTCAGAGTGTCAATCTCAAGAACTCCTTTCGTCTGACTAGTCCCATTGTTCACAGGATTTCTTTCAGAAGTGTACATGAATTGGTTATTTGCAACCATTTCAATCAATTCTTGAGCTTCTGCAGGCGTCTTCTTCAAATGAAGAGAGCCTCCAGCAGAGCTATCCAAAGACATCTTGGACAGTTCAGAGAGACCATCATAGAAAATACCTATGATGCTCCATTCAGAAAGCATGTCAGAGGGACACTTTCTGATTAATTGTTTGTATCTTTCCCAAGCTTCATAGAGGGATTCTCCTTCCTTCTGTCTGAAGGTTTGGACTTCCACTCTAAGCTTACTCAATTTTTGAGGTGGAAAGAACTTTGCCAAGAAGGCATTGACTAGCTTTTCCCAAGAGTCAAGGCTTTCTTTAGGTTGAGAGTCCAACCATGTTCTAGCTCTGTCTCTTACAGCAAAAGGGAATAGCATTAGTCTGTAGACCTCAGGGTCAACCCTATTAGTCTTGACAGTGTCACAGATTTGCAAGAATTCAGCTAAAAACTGATGAGGATCTTCCAATTGAAGTCCATGGAACTTGCAATTCTGTTGCATTAGAGAAACTAATTGAGGCTTAAGCTCAAAGTTGTTTGCTCCAATGGCAGGGATAGAGATGCTTCTCCCATAGAAGTCGGGAGTAGGTGCAGTAAAGTCACCCAGCACCTTCCTTGCATTGTTGGCATTGTTGTTGTTTTCGGCTGCCATGTGTTCTTCTTCTTTGAAGAATTCGGTTAGGTGCTCTAAAGAGAGTTGTGCTTTGGCTTCTCTGAGCTTTCTCTTCAAGGTCCTTTCCGGTTCAGGATCAGCCTCAACAAGAATGCCTTTGTCTTTGCTCCTGCTCGTAAGAAAGAGAAGAGAACAAGAAAATGTGGAATCCTCTATGTCACAGTATAGAGATTCCTTGAAGTGTTAGAGGAAAAGAAGAGTAGAAGACAGAGGTAGAAAATTCGAACTTTATCAAAGGAGATGGAGTTCGAATTTTGCATTAAGGGATAGTGTTAGTCCATAAATAGAAGGATGTGAGAAGGAGGGAGGTGATTTTCGAAAATTAAGTAGAAAATTTGAAAACATTTTTTTTTTGAAAAACATTACTTAATTTTCGAAAATGAAAATGGAAAAGAAATCAAGTGATTTTTGAAAAAGATTTTGAAATTAGAAATCAAAAAGATTTGATTGAAAACTATTTTGAAAAAGATGTGGTTAAGAAGATATGATTGGTTTTAAAAATATGTGATTGAGAAGATATGATTTGAAAAAACATTTTAAAAAGATTTGATTTTGAAAATTAAAAACTTGACTAACAAGAAAAGATATGATTCAAACATTAAACCTTTCTCAACAGAAAAGGCAACATACTTGAAATGTTGAATCAAATCATTAATTGGTAGTAAGTATCTTTAAAAATGGAAAGAAATTGGTTTTGAAAAAGATTTGATTGAAAAATTGATTTGAAAGAGATTTGATTTTGAAAAGATTTTGAAAACTTAGAAAAAAAATTTGATTTGAAAACAAAATCTTCCCTTCTAGCAATCCTGGCGTTAAACGCCCAGAATGGTGCACATTCTGGCGTTTAACGCCCAAAATGCTACCCTTTTGGGCGTTAAACGCCCAACCAGGTACCCTGGCTGGCGTTTAAACGCCAGTCTGTCCTTCTTCACTGGGCGTTTTGAACGCCCAGCTTTTTCTGTGCAATTCCTCTGCTGTATGTTCTGAATCTTCAATTCTCTGTATTATTGACTTGAGAAGACACAAATTAAAAATATTTTTGGATTTTTAATAATAAGGAAAAATCAAAATGCAACAAGAATCAAATAACAATGCATGCGAGACACCAAACTTAGCAGTTTGTATACTACTGACACTAACAGGATGAAAATGCATATGAGACACACAAAACACTCAAGTCAATAGAATTCAAAGATTAGAGCAAGTAAATCGTCAAGAACATCTTGAAGATCACCAAGATACATGAATGAATGCATGCAATTGACACCAAACTTAAGATGAGACACTAGACTCAAACAAGAAATATTTTTGGATTTTATGATTTTTTTAATTTTTTTTTTGTGTTTTTCGAAAATTAAGTGGAAAAAGATATCAAAATTCTTAATGAGAATTCCAGGAATCAGTGCAATGCTAGTCTAAGACTCCGGTCCACGAATTAGACATGGCTTCACAGCCAGCCAAGCTCTCAAAGAAAGCTTCGGTCCAAAACACTAGACATGGCCAAAGGCCAGCCAAGCCTTAGCAGATCACTGCTCCAAAAGCAAGATTGATAAAGATCAACAAGCTCTTGTGATGATAAGTTGAAACCTCGGTCCAATGAGATTAGACATGGCTTCTCAGCCAGCCAGACTTCAACAAATCATCATGAAACTCTAGAATTCATCTTCAAGAATTTCGAAAAAAAAAATAAATACCTAATCTAAGCAACAAGATGAACCGTCAGTTGTCCAAACTAGAACAATCCCTGGCAATAACGCCAAAAACTTGGTGTTGTTGCCGGATCTTGGCACTGATGTTACCAAAAGCTTGCTCAAAACTTGAACAATCCCCGGCAACGGCGCCAAAAACTTGGTGCACGAAATTGTGAACAATACTTTTTCACAACTCTCATAATCCCCGGTCATGAACCCCAAAAACTTGGTGTTCAATACCATGGCATTACACAACTTCGCACAACTAACCAGCAAGTGCACTGGGTCGTCCAAGTAATAAACCTTACGCGAGTAAGGGTCGATCCCACGGAGATTGTTAGTATTGAAGCAAGCTATGGTCATCTTGTAAATCTTAGTCAGGCAAACTCAAATGGTAATGGTGATGAACGAAAATAACAAAAAGGTAAAGATAGAGATACTTATGTAATTCATTGGTAGGAACTTCAGATAAGCGCATGAAGATGCCTTCCCTTCCGTCTCTCTGCTTTCCTACTGTCTTCATCCAATCCTTCTTATTCCTTTCCATGGCAAGCTTGTGTAGGGTTTCACCATTGTCAGTGGCTACCTCCCATCCTCTCAGTGAAAACGATTGCATATGCTCTGTCACAGCTCGCGGAATTCATCTGTCGGTTCTCAATCAGGCCGGAATAGAATCCAGTGATTCTTTTGCGTCTATCACTAACGCCCCGCCTTCAGGAGTTTGAAGCACGTCACAGTCATTCAATCATTGAATCCTACTCAGAATACCACAGACAAGGTTAGACCTTCCGGATTCTCTTGAATGCCGCCATCAATTCTTGCCTATACCACGAAGACTCTGATCTCACGGAATGGTTGGCTCGTTTGTCAGACGAGCACTCGGTTGTCAGGCGATCAACCATGCATCGTGCAATCAGGAATCCAAGAGATATTCACTAGAGCCTTGGTTGCTTGTAGAACAGAAGTGGTTGTCAGTCACCTTGTTCATGGGTGAGAATGATGATGAGTGTCACGGATCATCACATTCATCAAGTTGAAGAACAAGTGATATCTTAGAACAAGAACAAGCGGAATTGAATGGAAGAACAATAGTAATTGCATTAATACTCGAGGTACAGCAGAGCTCCACACCTTAATCTATGGTGTGTAGAAACTCCACCATTGAAAATACATAAGCATAAGGTCTAGGCATGGCCGAATGGCCAGCCTCCCAATGATCTAAGATAGCATCAAAACAAGGATAACTACCCCGATATCTCAATACAATAGTAAAAGGTCCTACTTATAGAAAACTAGTAGCCTAGGGTGTACAGAGATGAGTAAAAGACATAAAAATCCACTTCCGGGCCCACTTGGTGTGTGGTTGGGCTGAGCAATAAAGCATTTTCGTGTAGAGACTCTTCTTGGAGTTAAACGCCAGCTTTTATGCCAGTTTGGGCGTTTAACTCCCATTTGGGTGCCAGTTCCGGCGTTTAACGCTGGAATTCCTGAGGGTGACTTTGAACGCCGGTTTGGGCCATCAAATCTTGGGCAAAGTATGGACTATCATATATTGCTGGAAAGCCCAGGATGTCTACTTTCCAACACCATTGAGAGCGCGCCAATTAGGCTTCTGTAGATCCAGAAAATCAACTTTGAGTGCAGGGAGGTCAGAATCCAACAGCATCTGCAGTCCTTTTTGGCCTCTGAATCAGATTTTTGCTCAGGTCCCTCAATTTCAGCCAGAAAATACCTGAAATCACAGAAAATCACACAAACTCATAGTAAAGTCCAGAAAAGTGAATTTTAACTAAAAACTAATAAAAATATACTAAAAACTAACTAGATCATACCAAAAACATACTAAAAACAATGCCAAAAAGCATACAAATTATCCGCTCATCAATGATCTAGTTAGTTTTTAGTATATTTTTATTAGTTTTTAGTTAAAATTCACTTTTCTAGACTTTACTATGAGTTTGTGTGTTTTTCTGTGATTTCAGGTATTTTCTGGCTGAAATTGAGGGACCTGAGCAAAAATCTGATTCAGAGGCTAAAAAGGACTGCAGATGCTGTTGGATTCTGACCTCCCTGCACTCGAAGTGGATTTTCTGGAGCTACAGAAGCCCAATTGGCGCGCTCTCAACGGCGTTGGAAAGTAGACATCCTGGGCTTTCCAGCAATATATGATAGTCCATACTTTGCCCAAGATTTGATGGCCCAAACCGGCGTTCAAAGTCACCCTCAGGAATCCCAGCGTTAAACGCTGGAACTGGCACCCAAATGGGAGTTAAACGCCCAAACTGGCATAAAAGCTGGCGTTTAACTCCAAGAAGAGTCTCTGCACGAAAAATACTTCATTGCTCAG
Source organism: Arachis hypogaea (assembly GCF_003086295.3). NCBI lineage: Eukaryota > Viridiplantae > Streptophyta > Magnoliopsida > Fabales > Fabaceae > Arachis > Arachis hypogaea. The sequence continues at coordinate 68,699,649 of NC_092041.1, read as the reverse complement.
CCCAAGCACACACCAAGTGCGCCCGGAAGTGGATTTTTATGTCATTTACTCATCTTTGTACACCCTAGGCTACTAGTTCCCTATAAGTAGGACCTTTTACTATTGTATTTTTATCTTTTGATCACTTTAGATCTCTAGATCATATCGGGGTAGCTATCTTCATTTTATGCTATCTTAGATCATTGGGAGGCTGGCCATTCGGCCATGCCTAGACCCTGTACTTATGTATTTTCAACGGTGGAGCTTCTACACACCATAGATTAAGGTGTGGAGCTCTGCTGTACCTCAAGTATTAATGCAATTACTATTGTTCTTCTATTCAATTCCGCTTGTTCTTGTTCTAAGATATCACTTGTTCTTCAACATGATGAATGTGATGATCCGTGACACTCATCATCATTCTCACCCATGAACAAGGTGACTGACAACCACTTCTGTTCTACAAGCAACCAAGGCTCTAGTGAATATCTCTTGGATTCCTGATTGCACGATGCATGGTTGATCGCCTGACAACCGAGTGCTCGTCTGACAAACGAGCCAACCATTCCGTGAGATCAGAATCTTCGTGGTATAGGCAAGAACTGATGGCGGCATTCAAGAGAATCCGGAAGGTCTAACCTTGTCTGTGGTATTCTGAGTAGGATTCAATGACTGAATGACTGTGACGTGCTTCAAACTCCTAGCAGGCGGGGCGTTAGTGACAGACGCAAAAGAATCGATGGATTCTATTCCGGCCTGACCGAGAACCGACAGCTGAATTCCACGTGCTGTGACAGAGCATATGCAATCGTTTTCACTGAGAGGATGGGAGTTAGCCATTGACAACGGTGAAACCCTACACAAGCTTGCCATGGAAAGGAATAAGAAGGATTGGATGAAGACAGTAGGAAAGCAGAGAGACGGAAGGGAAGGCATCTTCATGCACTTATCTGAAGTTCCTACCAATGAATTACATAAGTATCTCTATCTTTACCTTTGTGTTATTTTCGTTCATCACCATTATACATTTGAGTTTGCCTGACTAAGATTTACAAGATGACCATAGCTTGCTTCAATACTAACAATCTCCGTGGGATCGACCCTTACTCGCGTAAGGTTTATTACTTGGACGACCCAGTGCACTTGCTGGTTAGTTGTGCGAAGTTGTGTAATGCCATGGTATTGAGCTACCAAGTTTTTGGGGCTCATGACCGGGGATTATGAGAGTTGTGAAAAAGTATTGTTCACAATTTCGCGCACCAGGGATCACCTTCTTCAAGGCCACAACTTCATAGAAGTGGTCTTGATGCACCCTTGAGATGAATCTCTCCATCTCCCATGACTCGGAGATGAAAGCTTTTGCCTTCCCTTTCCTCTTTCTAGAGGTTTCTCCGGCCTTGGATGCCATAAATGGTTATGGAAAAAACAAAAAGCAATGCTTTTACCAAACCAAACTTAAAAGGTTTGCTCGTCCTCGAGCAAAAGAAGAAAGAAGAGAGTAAAAGAAGTAGAAATGAAGGAGATAAAGATGGCTTTGTGGTTCGGCCAAAGGGGGAGAAGTAGTGTTTAGGTTGTGTGAAAATGAAGGAGTGAAGATGGGTTTATATAGGGGTGGAGAGAGGGGTAGGTTTCGGCTATGGGAGGGTGGGTTTGGGAGGGAAAGTGGTTTGAATTTGGATGGTGAGGTAGGTGAGGTTTTATGAAGGATGGATGTGAGTGGTGAAGAGAAAGATGGGATTTGATAGGTGAGGGGTTTTTGGGGAAGAGGTGTTGAGGTGATTGGTGAATGGGTGAAGAAGAAGAGAGAGGGTGGTGGGTTAGGTGGGGATCCTGTGGGGTCCACAGATCCTGAGGTGTCAAGGAAAATTCATCCTTGCACCAAGTGGCGAGCAAAAATGCTCTTTATGCCAATTCTGGCGTTTAACGCCGGGCTGGTGCCCATTTCTGGCATTTAACGCCCAGAATGGTGCCAGACTGGGTGTTAAATGCCCATTTGCTAGCTTCACTGGCATTTAAACGCCAGCAAGTTCTCCTCCAGGGTGTGCTATTTTTCTTTCTGTTTTTCATTCTGTTTTTGCTTTTTCAATTGATTTTGTGACTTCCCATGATCATCAACCTACAGAAAACAAAAAATAACAAAGGAAAAATAGATTACATATAACATTGGGTTGCCTCCCAACAAGCGCTTCTTTAATGTCAGTAGCTTGACAGTGGGCTCTAATGGAGCCTCATAGATGCTCAGAGCAATGTTGGAACCTCCCAACACTAAACTTAGAGTTTGAATGTGGGGGTTAAACACCAAACTTAGAAGTTTGTTGTGGCCTCCCAACACCAAACTTAGTGTTTGACTGTGGGGGCTCTGTTTGGCTCTGTTTTGAGAGAAGCTCTTCATGCTTCCTCTCCATGGTGACAGAGGGATATCCTTGAGCCTTAAACACAAGGGGTTCTTCATTCACTTGAATGATCAATTCTCCTCTTCATTCACTTTGTGTTGGATTGAAGGATTGAGCAATTTTAGTTTAGTGGTTGATTTAGTCAAGCGAATCAAGTATTGGTTGAGTGGTTTAACATTAACAGAAGCTAAATTACTTGGAATGTAAAGGGAGAGGGGAGAATTGCAGTAAATTAAAGAGCAGGAAAGTAAAAGATGCTGAATCTTAAAGAACAAGAAATTAAATGACTGAAACTTAAAGTGCAAGAAATGTAAATTGCAGTAACTTAAAGTGCAAGAAATATAAATTGCTTGAATGGGAAAGGGATTTGAGGAATGGGATTTCAGAATTCAAACAAGGGAAATTAAATTGCAACACTTAACTAAACAAAAGATGAATTGAAATAAACTAGCTCTCAAACAGAAATGGAAATTAACTTGCAGCAGAGGTTCACAGAAGAACTAAAAAAAGGAAATATCTCAGGTCTCCAGAGACTAGATAGCAAAGTCTAGATCTCAATTGCCTTTCCAGATCCAAGTTCACAAAGCAATTAACCAGAATTTAAAGACGAAGCAGTGAAGGAAATGAAATTGAACTCAATTATGCAGAAGAGGAATTAAAGAGATTTTGAATGGAGATTGAGACAGAATTTCCTCAATTCTTCACACCCAAAACTCAAACAAGAAAAGTAAAAATGCTCTAGCAAGAACGAGGAAGAAGAGAGATCAATCCTCCTCCCCAATTCTCTGAAATTTAGTGAAGTCTCCAAGAGAAAGTTCAGAAGTGCAAAAATAAAAGATAAGATTCAAAGAAAAGTTCAAAGTTCAAAAGTAAAAGTAAAAATTCCCCTAATTACATCAAACTATCTCCTATTTATACACTTTCTATCTTGGATCTTGGGATTTGGATGGGCTTTTGATTTGGTGAAGAAATGAGTCAAATTGGATTTTTAATTCAATTTTTAGCCCAAAACAATTTGCTTCCAGGAGGCTGCCCTGCCCTTGTGGAGGGCAGGACAGAAAATGATGCGTGCGGCCGTTGGTGCCTTGGTGCGTGCGAGTTGTTGCTGCAGGATGCTGCCCTGCCCTTGTGGAGGGCAGGGCAGAATTTTTTGGTGCGCCAGAATGATGCCCGTGCGTGCGTGCTGGTGCTGCCGAGACTTCCCTTGGTGCGCCAATCTGGTGCGCTGGCCGTGCACCACAAGATGCTGCCCTGCCCTTGCGGAGGGCAGGGCAATGTTTCCAAAGTTGAAGTCCCGTGTTCGAAACTCGGGCAATGCACACGCTACACTTTTCCTTGGTTTTCTTGGCACCAAAGTAAGGCTTAGTTTCTTGTTTCCTCATGGTGCCGTGTTCGATTCTTGTGGCAAGCATTGGTGAGCTTTTTCTTTGAATTTCTCCCTTTGGTGAGCCTGATACTGCCCTTGAGGAGGGCAGGGCAGTGTTTTTGCTCTCCTTGATCCATGGCACCAATTTGTGCTCTGCCTTTGTTGTGGGCAGGGCAGTGTTGCCTCTCAAGGCTTGTTTCCTTATGTTGCCCTCCTAGAGGGCAGTGTGCCCTTGTGGAGGGCAATGCTTGCTTCCTCCTTTTATGCACCACACTTCTTCTCTCTTGGGCCACGCTTTCTTAAGCCACGCTTCCTCTTTTCTTCTTTTCTTCACCTACAATAAACCAAAACAACCACTCAAAGTATCACTAAATTCACAAAGCTTATAAATCAATTAAAAATCAATTAAATTTAGCTTAAACCTCGTGAGTTAGCATCAATTTAATGGTAGTTGCTTGATTTAAAGAAGTTATGCATTTTCATTCCAAATCACTTACTTAGGATGCAAGAAAGTGCATAAAGACTAATAAAACAAGTGAAATTAGCTTGAAAAATGGGTATATGATGACTTGTCATCACAACACCAAACTTAAATCTTGCTTGTCCCCAAGCAAGCATCAAAACTAAGAGAAAATGAAATGAACAAGAAAAGAACACATATCCTTATTAGGCATATAGCAGAACTTGATTTATGGAGTCTTTATGCAGACAATGATAACTCAATTATTGTTGCTGTTACATAGTATACATCTTTCCTCAAAGGCTTGCTAAACTTGCCGTTATAAGATTTACTCTTTAATTACTCCCTTGCTAACTTTTCTTTTCTTATGATGCTTAACAAGCTTATTATTCTTTTGGAGGCTTCGTGTCCAATGTTGCAGTAGTAGCCTTTGGCTTTATTTTTACTCAACATCTTTCCACTACAGACACATGGCTCACTATTTCCTCCTAGGATCATTGATGCCCAGCATCTCTTTGGATAACTAAATGTTCTGTATCTAAGTTGCTCTTTATTGTGGACTTTCAATTGGCCATCCCAAATCAGTTAATCTAAGTGACCGGGTATTAAAATACCCCTCAGAATTTACTTATCCAAGCATATCTTGGTACAAGAACATCACAGGCATGTGTCCTAGGGTCCAAGCTATTGGTGTCCAGCCTTTATTCTTTGTTTTTCTTGCCACATTGGCTTTTTCTTCTTCCTTTTCTTTCTGTTTTTGTTCTCAAGGGCTTTTTCTTTATTGATAAGAATCTTTATAACAGCAAGCTAACTCACACTTTAATGAAAATGATACTATGCAACAATTATTTCATGAGTTATGCATTTAATCAAACACATATACCACCATTAACTTCCATTCTAACTTATGCAACATTGGATATTTTACTTTTCAATTCAAATAATTCTCTTTTATTCAAGCATGTGGGAAACAAAACAAAATTTAGCTAAGTGATGGATAACAAGCATTATGCAGATTTAGCATTCTTAACAAACAATTTCACTTGCAACTAGATAAACACTTTAGCAGGACATACAATGGTTTCCAGATTCAAAACACTTCACAGCAGCAAGGATTAAGTTTAGATACAACCTTTGAAGTTGTAACCCTTTGATTCTTCCTTCTGTTGTGTTTTCTTTGAGTTAAGATGCATAATATCTTCAATTGTTGACTCATGTCCTGCATAATTCTCAAAGTTGCTTGCTTCTCAAGCCCTGAATTGCATGGTTAGTATGCATAAATTGAGTGTGGCTCTTGGTTTTATTTAGGTGTGAGAACACCAAACTTAATTGTTTACCACTGCCTCTTATGCAACAAGTTAACCATATGTGAAACCTTGTGTCCTTGCTAAAGGTTATGAAATTAAAGCTAAAAAGTAGTTAAACCGTTGAATAATGTGTTGGGTTGCTTGGAGCTAGCATCATGCAAGAAGTGAGAATGTGTTTTTAAATGATATTTTTGGTGGAACACCAAACTTAGAATCTTTCATTCTCCCTTAAATTGTTTTGGTGTGCAACACCAAACTTAGCTCCTTGCAATCCATACCAATTATTCAACATTTTTATTGAAAAAGCTATGAAAGAAAACTACCTCAGGTTGGGTTGCCTCCCAACAAGCGCTCTTTTATTGTCACTAGCTTGACATTTTCTGTTTTTACTTCAAGAAGGATTTAGGTTCTGAACTTCTTTTTCCTTGTTGCATTGTCCTCCTAGGTATGGCTTTGCTCTGTGACCATTTGCTGTGAATCGAATCTTTGTTGCTTCATCTAGCAATTCAATACTCCCATAAGGAAAGACCTTAGTTATCAAGTATGGACCAGTCCACTTAGACTTAAGCTTGCCAGGGAATATCTTGAGTCGTGAGTTGTACAAGAGTACTTGTTGTCCAGGTTTGAGAACAAGTAACTTTTGAGAATAATGCAGGAAATTAGCCAACAATTGAAGACAGTTTGCATTGTGACTCAAAAGGGGATACAACAGAAGGAAGAATCAAAGGGCTGCAACTTCAAAGGTTGTATCTAAACTTAATCCTTGCTGCTGTGAAATGTTTTAATTCAGAAATTCTTGTATGTCTTGCTAAAGTGTTCATCTAGTTGCAAGTGAAGTTGTTTGATTAAGTATGATAATCTGCATAATGCTTGTCATTCATCACTTAGCTAAATTTTGTTTTGTTTCCCATATGCTTGAATAAAAGAGAATTGTTTGAATTGGAAAGTAAATATCCAATGTTGCATAAGTTAGAATGGAAGTTAATGGTGGTATATGTGTTTGATTAAATGCATAACTCATGAAATAATTGCTGCATAGTATCATTTTCATTGAAGTGTGAGCTAGCTTGCTGTTATAAAGGTTCCTATCAATAACGAAAAATCCCTTGAGAACAAAATTAAAGAAAAGGAAGAAGAAAAAGCCAATGTGGCAAGAAAAATAAAGAATAAAGGTTGGACACCAATAGCTTGGACCCTAGGACACATGCCTGTGGTGTTCTTGTACTAGGATATGCTTGGATGAGTAAATTCTCAGGGGTATTTAAAAACCCGGTCACTTAGATCAACTGATTTGGGATGGCCAATTGAAAGTCCACAATAAAGAGCAACTTAGATACAGAACACTTAGTTATCCAAAGAGATGCTGGGCATCAATGATCCTAGGAGGAAATAGTGAGCCATGTGTCTGTGGTGGAAAGATGTTGAGTAAAAATAAAGCCAAAGGCTTCTACTGCAACATTAGACACCAAGCCTCAAAAAGAATAATAATCTTGTTAAGCAACATGAGAAAAGAAAAGTTAGCAAGGGAGTAATTAAAAAGTAAACCTTATAACAGCAAGTTTAGCAAGCCTTTGAGGAAAAATGTATACTATGTAACAGCAACAATAATTGAGTTATCATTGTCTGCATAAAGACTCCATAAATCAAGTTATGCTATATGCCTAATAAGGATATGTGTTCTTTTCTTGTTCATTTCATTTTCTCTTAGTTTTGACGCTTGCTTGGGGACAAGCAAGGTTTAAGTTTGGTGTTGTGATGACAAGTCATCATATACCCATTTTTTCAAGCGAATTTCACTTGTTTTACTAGTCTTTATGCACTTTCTTGCATCCTAAGTAAGTGATTTGGAATGAAATTGCATAACTTCTTTAAATCAAGCAACTACCATTAAATTGATGCTAACTCATGAGGTTTAAGCTAAATGTAATTGATTTTTAATTGATTTATAAGCCTTGTGAATTTAGTGATGCTTTGAGTGGTTATTTTGGTTTATTGTATGTGAAGAAAAGAAGAAAAGAGGAAGCGTGGCTTAAGAAAGCGTGGCCCCAGAGAGAAGAAGTGTGGCACATAAAAGGAGGAAGCAAGCATTGCCCTCTGATGTGTGGAAAACGATCCAACACCAAACTCACCGGCAAGTGTACGGGGTCGCATCAAGTAATAAAAACTCACGGGAGTGAGGTCGATCCCACAGGGATTGAAGGATTGAGAAATTTTAGTTTAGTGGTTGATTTAGTCAAGCGAATCAAATATTGGTTGAGTGGTTTATCTTTAAGAGAAGCTAAATTGCTTGGAATGTAAAGGGAGAGGGGAGAATTGCAGTAAACTAAAGAACAGGAAAGTAAAAGATGCTGAATCTTAAAGGACAAGAAATTAAATGACTGAAACTTAAAGTGCAAGAAATGTAAATTGCAGTAACTTAAAATGCAAGAAATATAAATTGCTTGAATGGAAAAGGGAGTTGAGGATTGGGAATTCAGAATTTCAGCAAAGGAAAGTAAATTGCAACAATTAAATAAGCAGAAATTGAATTAAAAACAACTAGAATTCAAACAAAAATGGGAATTAACTTGAAGCAGAGGTTCACAGAAGAACCAACAAGGAAAATGGGATCTCAGGACTCAAGAGACTAGATAGCAAAGTCTAGATCTCAATTACCTTCCCAGATCCAAGCCCACAAAGCAATTAACAAGAAATTGAAGAAGAAGCAATAAAGGAAATGAAATTCAACTCAATTATGCAGAAAAGGAATTAAAGAGATTTTGAATGGAGATTGAGACAGAATTTCCTCAATTCTTCACACCCAAAACTCAAACAAGAAAAGTAGAAATGCCCACACAAGAACTAGGAAGAAGAGAGATCAATTCTCCTCCCCAATTCTCTGAAATCTCAGTGAAGTCTCTAAGAGAAAGTTCAAAAGCTCAAAATAAAAGTGAAGGTTCAAAGGAAAATTCAAAGTTCAAAAGTAAAGGAAAAGGTTCTAATTACATCAAACTATCTCCTATTTATACACTTTCTATTCTTGGATCTTGGGATTTGGATGGGCTTTTGATTTGGTGAAGAAATGAATTTTATTGGATTTTTTTATCCAATTTTAGCCCATGAAGAATTAGCTTCCAGGAGGCTGCCCTGCCCTTGTGGAGGGCAGGGCAGGAATTGATGCGTGCGGCCTTGGTGCGAGCGTGGCGTGCGAGTTTGGTGCGCAGGATGCTGCCCTGCCCTCGCGGAGGGCAGGGCAGAAATTTTTGGTGCGCCAGTTTGGTGCCTATGCGTGCTGCTGGTGCTGCCGAGTGATGCCTTGGTGCGCCAGTTTGGTGCGCTGGCCGTGCCACAACAAAATGCTGCCCTGCCCTTGCGGAGGGCAGGGCAATGTGCCAAGGCTGATGCTCCGTGTTCTAGACTTGGGCGACACACACGCTACCTATTTTCCTTGGTTCTCTTGGTACCAAAGTTAGGCTTAATTCCTTGCTTCCTCATGGTGCCGTGTTCGATTCTTGTGGCAAGCATTGGTAGGCTTTTTCCTTTGATTTATTTCCCATGAAGGCCCAATACTGCCCTTGTGGAGGGCAAGGCAAGGTTTTTCTCTTCTTTGATCCAAGGCACAATTTTGTGCTCTGCCCTTGTCGTGGGCAGGGCAGAGTTGCCTCTAAAGCCTTGTTTCCTTATGTTGCCCTCCTAGAGGGCAGTGTGCCCTTGTGGAGGGCAATGCTTGCACTCCTCCTTTATACGCCACGCCTTTTTCTCCTTTGGCCACACTTTCTTAGGCCACGCTTCTTCTTTTCTTCTTTTCTTCACCTACAATAAACCAAAATAACCACTCAAAGTATCACTAAAATCACAAGGCTTATAAATCAATTAGAAATCAATTAAATTCAGCTTAAACCTTATGAGTTAACATTAATTTCATGGTGGTTGTTTGATTTAAAGAAGTTATGCATTTTCACTCTAAATCACTTACTTATGATGCAAGAAAGGGCATAAAGACTAATAAAACAAGTGAAATTAGCTTGAAAAATGGGTATATGATGACTTGTCATCACAACACCAAACTTAAATCTTGCTTGTCCCCAAGCAAGCATCAAAATTAAGAGAAAATGAAGTGAACAAGAAAAGAACACATATCCTTATTAGGCATATAGCAGAACTTGGTTTATGGAGTCTTTATGCAGACAATGATAACTCAATTATTGTTGCTGTTACATAATATACATCTTTCCTCAAAGGCTTGCTAAACTTGCTGCTATAAGACTTTACTTTTTAATTACTCCCTTGCTAACTTTTCTTTCTTATAATGCTTAACAAGCTTATTATTCTTTTGGAGGTTTGGTGTCTAATGTTGCAGTAATAGCCTTTGGCTTTATTTTTTACTTTTACTCAACATCTTTCCACCACAGACACATGGCTCACTATTTCTTCCTAGGATCGTTGATGCCCAGCATTTCTTTGGATAACTAAATGTTCTGTATCTAAGTTGCTCTTTATTGTGGACTTTCAATTGGCCATCCCAAATTAGTTGATCTAAGTGACCGGGTTTTAAAATACCCCTTAGAATTTACTTATCCAAGCATATCTTAGTACAAGAACACCACAGGCATATGTTCTAGGGTCCAAGCTATTGGTGTCCAACCTTTATTCTTTGTTTTTCTGACCACTTTGGCTTTTTCTTCTTCCTTTTTTTTCTGTTTTTGTTCCCAAGGGCTTTTTCTTTATTGATAAGAATCTTTATAACAGCAAGCTAACTCACAACTGAATGAGAATGATATTATGCAACAATTATTTCATGAGTTATGCATTTAATCAAACACATATACCACCATTATCTTCCATTTTTACTTATGCAACATTGGATATTTCACTTTTCAATTCAAACAATTATCTTTTATTCAAGCATGTGGGAAACAAAACAAAATTTAACTAAGTGATGGATAACAAACAACATGCAGATTTAGCATTCTTAACAAACAATTTCACTTGCAACTAGATAAACACTTTAGCAAGACATACAATGGTTTCCAGATTCAGAACAATTCATAGCAGCAAGGATTAAGTTTAGATACAACCTTTGATGTTGCAGCCCTTTGATTCTTCCTTCTGTTGTGTTTTCTTTGAGTTAAAATGCACAATATCTTCAATTGTTGACTCATGTCCTGCATAATTCTCAAAGTTGCTTGCTTCTCAAGCCCTTAATTACCTGGTTAGTATACATAGTGTGGCTCTTGGTTTTATTTAGGTGTGAGAACACCAAACTTAATTGTTTGCCACTGCTTCTGATGCATCAGTTAACCATATGTGAAACCTTGTGTCCTTGCTAAAGGTTATGAACTTAAAGCTAGAAAGAAGTTAAACAGTTGAATAATGTGTTTGGTTGCTTGGAGCTAGCATCATGCAAGAGGTGAGAATGTGTTTTTAAATAATATTTTTAGTGGAACACCAAACTTAGAATCTTTCATTCTCCCGTAATTTGTTTTGGTGTGCAACACCAAACTTAGCTTCTTGCAATCCATATCAGTCATTCAACATTTTTATTGAAAAAGCTATGAAAAGAAAACTACCTCAGGTTGGGTTGCCTCCCAACAAGCGCTCTTTTATTGTCACTAGCTTGACATTCCTCCATTCTGCTGATCATGAAGATTGAAAATCACAGTGCCTTAGCTTGTCTTTCTTCACGGTGAACTTCCTTCCGGTTTCCTCTTTGATGACCTCTATGAATTCCTGTGGAAGGATCTTGGTCACAATGTAGTGATCAGACAGCTGTGGGGACACCTTCATGGTTTGACTGTTTATCATTACTCTATCCCCTAGTGAAAATTTTCCAGTGGGGATTTTCTGCTTTTCTTTAATTCTATCATCTGTCTCTCCTTGTAAGAATTCCTTATTGTGTTTTTATTGGCTGGTATTTTCTTCGTCCAAGGTTTTCTTACTTTCCTCTATGATCTTTTTCCATCCTTCCTTCCTTGCAGCATCTTCATTGTTAGTCAGTTTGTCTTCAGTGGCTCTGGGGAAAATATTTACCCTCTTCTCACCCATTTCTGCAAAATGCTTCACCAGTTGAGCTAATTGTCCCTCAATTCCTCTGATTGAAATCTCTTGGTTCTTTGTTATCTCCTCTTGGTGTTTCAGCATTCTCTCCATTAAAATCTCCAAGTTAGTGATTCTCTGAGAATCTTGTGAGATTGGTTGGTTGTGGGATGTTAAAGGTTGGAGGGGTGGGTGTTGTGGTGGCATGTAGTGGTTGTTATTACTATAATGGTTTTTTGTTGGTTTGTGAAGCTGGGGTTGTTATAATTGAAGTCCCTTGGTTTGTGATTTTGGTACTCGTTCTTTCTCCAGTTGGGATGAGTCTGGGAGTGTCTGTGTTGTGAGTATTGGCTTTAAGTGGTATTAGTGGGTGAGTGATGTTGATTGTTTGTGATCATGGAATTGCCCTGGTTGAAACTTCCTTGTTCTTGATGTTGAGACTTCCTCATTCTCAGATAAGAATGGGGTCTCCATGGTGGAACTTGGGCATTCACTGTAGTAGTCTGCAAGCAATCAACTTTTCTATCTCTCAGCTCCATGTTTTGTTGTGTTTGATGGTGCATTTGTTTGTTTAGATCCTTGAACGCATGCACCCCTTCAATATTCATCACTTCTTTTTCTGAGATTGCAGTCTGTGGTTTCTCAAATGAAGGTTGGTTGTTGACTCCTTTGCATTGAGATTCGTAATTCCCTGGGTAGTTGTTGTTGCCTTGAGTAGGCCATCTGAGAAGTAGTCCACTGCTTTTCTTGTTTCTGGGGTTAGTCCTTCATAGAAGGCTCGAAAGCCCACTTTATCGGTAGCTTTCTTGTATCTTTCCCATGCTTTGAAGAGTGGCTCTTCTTCTCCTTGTGTGAATGGACATTCCCCCTCTTCCAGCTTGATGATCTATCAGGATGAGGAGAATTTGGCCAGAAATTTGGTGACCAAATCATCCCAACTAGTGATACTTCCTTGGGGGAAGGTTTCAAGCCATTGTGCAGCTTCACCCCTTAATGAGAAAGGGAATAACAAGATCTTATAAGTGTCATGATCCAGACCATCAGTTTTGACAGCATTACAAGTCTTCAGAAAAGTGGATATGTGCTGTTGAGGATCCTCCAATGGATTTCCGTCATAAGAACAATTGTTCTTGATTAGTGTAATGAGTGGTGGCTTCATGTCATGCTATTCTTCATCTGTAGAGACTTCTTTTCTAATGATAGTCTTTCCTCTGACTTCGTTCCTGTGGAATGCGAACAATTAGGAAGAATAAACAGCAGCACTCTTGAGAATTGAGTGCAGTTAGTTAAGACAAACTCTCAAACAGTTAGTGTGTTGATAGAGGCAATTTTTCAAACAGTTAGTGTGTTAGTTTAAAAAAATAAAGAAAAAAGTGCTTGATCTAGACCTCCACTTCACTTAATCATTGTCAATCTATTTCAATCCCCGGCAACGGCGCCAAAAACTTGATGTGTGGAAAACGATCCAACACCAAACTCACCGGCAAGTGTACCGGGTCGCATCAAGTAATAAAAACTCATGGGAGTGAGGTCGATCCCACAGGGATTGAAGGATTGAGCAATTGTAGTTTAGTGGTTGATTTAGTCAAGCGAATCAAATATTGGTTGAGTGGTTTATCTTTAACAGAAGCTAAATTGCTTGGAATGTAAAGGGAGAGGGGAGAATTGCAGTAAACTAAAGAACAGGAAAGTAAAAGATGCTGAATCTTAAAGGACAAGAAATTAAATGACTGAAACTTAAAGTGCAAGAAATGTAAATTGCAGTAACTTAAAATGCAAGAAATATAAATTTCTTGAATGAAAAAGGGAGTTGAGGATTGGGAATTCAGAATTTCAGCAAAGGAAAGTAAATTGCAACAATTAAATAAGCAGAACTTGAATTAAAAATAACTAGAATTCAAACAGAAATGGGAATTAACTTGAAGCAGAGGTTCACAGAAGAACCAACAAGGAAAATGGGATCTCAGGACTCAAGAGAGTAGATAGCAAAGTCTAGATCTCAATTACCTTCCCAGATTCAAGCCCACAAAGCAATTAACAAGAAATTGAAGAAGAAGTAATAAAGGAAATGAAATTCAACTCAATTATGCAGAAAAGGAATTAAAGAGATTTTGAATGGAGATTGAGACAGAATTTCCTCAATTCTTTACACCCAAAACTCAAACAAGAAAAGTAGAAATGCCCACACAAGAACTAGGAAGAAGAGAGATCAATTCTCCTTCCCAATTCTCTGAAATCTCAGTGAAGTCTCTAAGAGAAAGTTCAAAAGCTCAAAATAAAAGTGAAGGTTCAAAGGAAAATTCAAAGTTCAAAAGTAAAGGAAAAGGTTCTAATTACATCAAACTATCTCCTATTTATACACTTTCTATTCTTGGATCTTGGGATTTGGATGGGCTTTTGATTTGGTGAAGAAATGAATTTTATTGGATTTTTTTATCCAATTTTAGCCCATGAAGAATTAGCTTCCAGGAGGCTGCCCTGCCCTTGTGGAGGGCAGGGCAGGAATTGATGCGTGCGGCCTTGGTGCGAGCGTGGCGTGCGAGTTTGGTGCGCAGGATGCTGCCCTGCCCTCGCGGAGGGCAGGGCAGAAATTTTTGGTGCGCCAGTTTGGTGCCTATGCGTGCTGCTGGTGCTGCCGAGTGATGCCTTGGTGCGCCAGTTTGGTGCGCTGGCCGTGCCACAACAAAATGCTGCCCTGCCCTTGCGGAGGGCAGGGCAATGTGCCAAGGCTGATGCTCCGTGTTCTAGACTTGGGCGACACACACGCTACCTATTTTCCTTGGTTCTCTTGGTACCAAAGTTAGGCTTAATTCCTTGCTTCCTCATGGTGCCGTGTTCGATTCTTGTGGCAAGCATTGGTAGGCTTTTTCCTTTGATTTATTTCCCATGAAGGCCCAATACTGCCCTTGTGGAGGGCAAGGCAAGGTTTTTCTCTTCTTTGATCCAAGGCACAATTTTGTGCTCTGCCCTTGTCGTGGGCAGGGCAGAGTTGCCTCTAAAGCCTTGTTTCCTTATGTTGCCCTCCTAGAGGGCAGTGTGCCCTTGTGGAGGGCAATGCTTGCACTCCTCCTTTATACGCCACGCCTTTTTCTCCTTTGGCCACACTTTCTTAGGCCACGCTTCTTCTTTTCTTCATTTCTTCACCTACAATAAACCAAAATAACCACTCAAAGTATCACTAAATTCACAAGGCTTATAAATCAATTAGAAATCAATTAAATTCAGCTTAAACCTTATGAGTTAACATTAATTTCATGGTGGTTGTTTGATTTAAAGAAGTTATGCATTTTCACTCCAAATCACTTACTTATGATGCAAGAAAGTGCATAAAGACTAATAAAACAAGTGAAATTAGCTTGAAAAATGGGTATATGATGACTTGTCATCACCCTCCACAAGGGCACACTGCCCTCTAGGAGGGCAACATAAGGAAACAAGCCTTGAGAGGCAACACTGCCCTGCCCACAACAAGGGCAGAGCACAAATTGGTGCCATGGATCAAGGAGAGCAAAAACACTGCCCTGCCCTCCTCAAGGGCAGAGCACAAATTGGTGCCATGGATCAAGGAGAGCAAAAACACTGCCTTGTCCTCCTCAAGGGCAATATCGGGGTCATCAAAGGAAGAAATTCAAAGAAAAAGCTCACCAATGCTTGCCACAAGGATCGAACACGGCACCATGAGGAAGCAAGGAACTAGGCCTTATGTTGGTGCCAAGAAAACCAAGAAAAATAAGTAGCGTGTGCATTACCCGAGTTTCGAACACGGGGCTTCAACTTTGGAAACATTGCCCTGCCCTCCGCAAGGGCAGGGCAGCATCTTGTGGTGCACGGCCTGCGCACCAGATTGGCGCACCAAGGGAGCTTCGGCAGCATCATAGCGCACGCACGGGCAACATTCTGGCGCACCAAAAATTTCTGCCCTGCCCTCCACAAGGGCAGGGCAGCATCCTGCAGCACCAACACGCATGCACCAAGGCACCAACGGCCGCACGCACCATTTTCTGCCCTGCCCTCCACAAGGGCAGGGCAGCCTCCTGGAAGCAATTGTTCTTGGGTTGAAAAATTGGTTTAAAAATCCAATTTAATTCATTTCTTCACCAACTCAAAAGCCCATCCAAATTCCAAAATCCAAGAATAGAAAGTGTATAAATAGGAGATAGTTTGATGTAATTAGGACCTTTTCCTTTACTTTTGAACTTTGATCTTTCTTTTAAGCTTGGAATCTTTACTTTTATTTTTTGAACTTTTGAACTTTCTCTTGGGGGACTTCACAAAATTTCAAAGAATTGGCGAGGAGAATTGATCTCTCTTCTTCCTCGTTCTTTCTTGGGCATTTTTACTTTTCTTGTTTGAGTTTTGGGTGTGAAGAATTGAGGAAATTCTGTCTCAATCTCCATTCAAAATCTCCTTAATTCCTCTTCTGCATAATTGAGTTTAATTACAATTCCTTTACTGCTTCTTCTTCAATTTCTTGTTAATTGCTTTGTGAACTTGGATCTGGGAAGGCAATTGAGATCTAGACTTTGCTATCTAGTCTCTTGAGTCCTGAGATCCCATTTTCCTTTTTGGTTCTTCTGTGAACCTCTGCTGCAAGATAAATTTCCATTTCTGTTTGGATTCTAGTTATTTCTAATTCAACTTCTGCTTTATTAATTGTTGCAATTTAATTTCCCTTGTTGAAATTCTGAATTCCCAATCCTCAAATCCCTTTTCCATTCAAGCAATTTATATTTCTTGCACTTTAAGTTACTGCAATTTACATTTCTTGCACTTTAAGTTTCAGTCATTTAATTTCTTGTTCTTTAAGATTCAGCATCTTTTACTTTCCTACTCTTTAATTTACTGCAAATCTCCCCTCTCCCTTTACATTCCAAGTAATTTAGCTTCTGTTAATGTTAAACCACTCAACCAATACTTGATTCGCTTGACTAAATCAACCACTAAACTAAAATTGCTCAATCCTTCAATCCCTGTGGGATCGACCTCACTCCCGTGAGTTTTATTACTTGATGCGACCCGGTACACTTGCCGGTGAGTTTTGTGTTGGATCGTTTTCCACACATCAAGTTTTTGGCGCCATTGCTGGGGATTGAATTAGATTGACAATGATTAAGTAAGGTGGTGGTCTAGATTAAGCATTTTTTTTCTTTTTTAACTAAGCACATTAACTGTTTGACACATTGTGTCACCTAACCCTCTAACCACATTCTAGCATTAGAATGTCCATGTTTCATTTGGTTTGTTTGTGATTCTTGCAAGTCATAGATGCTGAGGTGCGTGAAGAGGGAGTGAGCAACAATACCCAGCCTGCAAGAAGGGTGTTGGCCTCTTACACTATCCCCAATGCAAGAAACTGCGGGCGTAGCATACTCACTCCCAATGTTCATGCAAATAATTTTGAGTTGAAGCCTCAACCTATCACTCTGGTGCAGAACAATTGCTCTTATGGAGGAAGTCCACTTGAAGATCCAAACCAACACTTATCCATCTTCCTCAGGATTTGTGAAATTGTCAAAACAAGTGGTGTGCATCCAGACATCTACAAGCTACTGCTGTTTCCATTCTCTCTGAAGGGTGAGGCCACTCAATGGCTAGAGACATTTCCCAAAGAAAGCATCAATAATTGGGAAGACTTAGTGAGCAAATTCCTAGCCAAGTTCTATCCTCCCCAAAGGATTATCAAGCTGAAAACAGAGGTGCAAACATTCATTCAAATGGATGGAGAGTCGCTGTATGATGCCTGGGAGAGATACAAGGCCTTAATCAGGAAATGTCCCCCAGAAATGTTTAGTGAGTGGGATAGACTCCAAAACTTCTATGAAGGATTGACCCAGAAAGCTCAAGAAGCATTAGATCATTCAGCAGGAGGCTCATTGCAGCTAATGAAGACAGCAGAGGAAGCCCAAAACCTTATAGAGATGGTGGCAAACAATCAATATTTCTTTGCTCATCAAAGACAACGCCAACCAGCCCAGAGAAGGGATGTGCTGGAGCTTGAAGGTGTTGACGTTCTCTTGGCACAAAATAAACAGATGCATCAACAACTTCAACAACAAATAGAAATAATGGCCAAGAAAATTGATGGACTGCAAGGTGTTGCAGTAAACACACAACGCCAATCTCAAACCTCACATGGGTGGAATCAATCTGAAGAAAGTTTTGGGACATTCAATTTTGAGCAACAAAGCCCTGAGCAGGTGCAATGCATGAACAATACTTCAAGTTCATTTCAACACAATTTTCATGGTGATGCACACAAGACACCCTGGAAGACTCACTCTAATTCAAGGTGGGGTGAGCATCAAAATCAAGGACAAAGGGACTTCAACTCTGGCAGCCTCAGTAACACAAGCAACCATAACTATTCATTCGATAATACTAACCAATTCAAAAATTCACAAGCCACATATCACCAACCCTATAATAACTCACAAAACCACCAGAATAACTTTTCCACATCCACATCCCACCCACAAAGTACCCCCACAATTAATTCAAACAACTTCCAACAACAACCATCTCATTTCACACAACCACAACCAAATCCAGACTCTCAAAGAATCTCAAGTCTAGAGAAAATGATGGAAAAACTCATGAAAAATCAAGAGATGGCAAGACAAGATCAGGAAGCTGCAAGGAAAGATCAGACCCTGGCATTCAAAAACCAAGAGACCTCAATCAGAAATCTTGAGAGACACATGGGGCAATTGGCTAAGCAAATTTCAGAAATGGATGAGAAGAGAGCAAATGCCTTCCCCAATTTCACTGAAGAACACCCAAGGGACAAAGAAAAAGCCACAAAATGGGAGGAGTGCAAAGCAATCACAGTGGGAAGTGAGAAGACTATGAAGAAAGAAGTCATCAATCAGGACAAACACAACAGAGAAGTTCCACAAGAAGAGACAGAGGGGAAAAGTAAAGAGGATCAAGAAACCAAAAATGTACAATTTTCAAAGGGATACAAGAACACACTTGAATCACAACTACAAGAGAAGAGGGAAGGAGTGAATCCTTGTGTCCCCAAACTTCCATACCCTCAGAGGTTTAAAAAAGAAAATGAGAATAAGCAATACTCAAAATTCATGGACATATTCAAAACACTCAGCATCAATATTCCTTTCTTGGAAGCACTTGAACAGATGCCACTATATGCCAAATTCATGAAGGAAGTGCTGACAAAGAAAAGATCCCTGAAGGAAGGACAGATTGTTGAGATGACAAAGGAATGTTGTTCTATCCTCCAAAGAGAGTTGCCAGAGAAGAAAGATGATCCTGGGACTTTTTACATACCTTGCACTATAGGAAACATAACAATTGAGAAGTTATTGTGTGACCTCGGTGCAAGAATAAACTTGATGCCTTTGTCTCTAATGAGGAAACTTCAAATTTCTGAGCTGAAGTCCACACAAATAGTTCTCCAATTGGCTGACAAATCCACTAAGCAAGCACTGGGAGTTGTGGAGAATGTACTGGTAAAGGTGGGGAAATTCCGTCTCCCAGTTGATTTTATCATCCTGGATATGGAGGAGGACCCTAACACTCCCATCATTCTGGGGAGGCCTTTCCTGGCTACAGACAGAGCATTGATAGATGTTGAAAAAGGGAAATTGTTGTTGAGAGTGCATGATGAGCACCTAGCATTCCATGTTTTTAAAACCCTGCATGAACCCACTCAAGAAGAAGATTATACAGAGGATAAAGCCAGGGATCAAAGCTTGAAAGAGACATTCAATGAGTTAACTCAAAGACTTCCAAATCCATGCTTCAAAGAAGTAGAGATGGTGCAACAGACCAAAGAAATCAAGGAGGAACTAGATCCAAAACCCCCAGATGGGAGCCTCAACACTCCAGATAAAGAACCACCAAGGCATGAATTATCTCCTGAGAAAGAAGAAAAGAAGAAGAGGCCAAAAGGGTGGAGAAATAAGAAAATCCCCACTGAAGGCTTCTCACCAGGGGATAAAGTGATGTTAAACACCCAACCAATGAAGGTATCTCCACAATCATCTGAGTGCTATACTGTGAACCGGATCCTTTCACTTGAACACCTAGAGATCATCAAAGAGGTGACCGGAAGGAAGTTCACAGTAAGAGGAGAAAAGCTGAGGCACTATGATTTTTAACCCCCATGATCAAAGGATAAGATGTCAAGCTAGTGACAATAAAGAAGCGCTTGTTGGGAGGCAACCCAACCTGAGGTAGTTTTCTTTTCATAGCTTTTTCAATAAAAATGTTGAATAATTAAGTATGTATTGCAAGGAGCTAAGTTTGGTGTTGCACACCAAAACAATTTAAGGGAGAATGAAAGATTCTAAGTTTGGTGTTCCACCAAAATCTCACTTAAAAGAACATTCTCACCTCCTGCATAATGCTAGCTCTAAGCAATCAAACAACTTATCCAACTATTTAACTGCTTTTTAGTTTTAATTCCATAACCTTTAGCAAGGACACAAGATTTCACATATGGTTAAGTTGATGCATGAAAATAGTGGCAAGGAACTAAGTTTGGTGTTCACACACCAAAGTAAGTTCAAAAAGCCATAATCATTTTTAGACTAACCATGCACTTAAGGGCTTGAGAAGCAAGCAACTTTTGAGAATAATGCAGGAAATTAGCCAACAATTGAAGACAGTTTGCATTGTGACTCAAAAGGGGATACAACAGAAGGAAGAATCAAAGGGCTGCAATTTCAAAGGTTGTATCTAAACTTAATCCTTGCTGCTGTGAAATGTTTTAATTCAGAAATTCTTGTATGTCTTGATAAAGTGTTCATCTAGTTGCAAGTGAAGTTGTTTGATTAAGTATGATAATCTGCATAATGCTTGTCATTCATCACTTAGCTAAATTTTGTTTTGTTTCCCATATGCTTGAATAAAAGAGAATTGTTTGAATTGGAAAGTAAATATCCAATGTTGCATAAGTTAGAATGGAAGTTAATGGTGGTATATGTGTTTGATTAAATGCATAACTCATGAAATAATTGCTGCATAGTATCATTTTCATTAAAGTGTGAGCTAGCTTGCTGTTATAAATGTTCCTATCAATAACGAAAAATCCCTTGAGAACAAAAATAAAGAAAAGGAAGAAGAAAAAGCCAATGTGGCAAGAAAAACAAAGAATAAAGGTTGGACACCAATAGCTTGGACCCTAGGACACATGCCTGTGGTGTTCTTGTACTAGGATATGCTTGGATGAGTAAATTCTCAGGGGTATTTAAAAACCCGGTCACTTAGATCAACTGATTTAGGATGGCCAATTGAAAGTCCACAATAAAGAGCAACTTAGATACAGAACACTTAGTTATCCAAAGAGATGCTGGGCATCAATGATCCTAGGAGGAAATAGTGAGCCATGTGTCTGTGGTGGAAAGATGTTGAGTAAAAATAAAGCCAAAGGCTACTACTGCAACATTAGACACCAAGCCTCAAAAAGAATAATAAGCTTGTTAAGCAACATGAGAAAAGAAAAGTTAGCAAGGGAGTAATTAAAAAGTAAACCTTATAACAGCAAGTTTAGCAAGCCTTTGAGGAAAAATGTATACTATGTAACAGCAACAATAATTGAGTTATCATTGTCTGCATAAAGACCCCATAAATCAAGTTCTGCTATATGCCTAATAAGGATATGTGTTCTTTTCTTGTTCATTTCATTTTCTCTTAGTTTTGATGCTTCCTTGGGGACAAGCAAGATTTAAGTTTGGTGTTGTGATGACAAGTCATCATATACCCATTTTTTCAAGCGAATTTCACTTGTTTTACTAGTCTTTATGCACTTTCTTGCATCCTAAGTAAGTGATTTGGAATGAAATTGCATAACTTATTTAAATCAAGCAACTACCATTAAATTGATGCTAACTCATGAGGTTTAAGCTAAATGTAATTGATTTTTAATTGATTTATAAGCCTTGTGAATTTAGTGATACTTTGAGTGGTTGTTTTGGTTTATTGTAGGTTAAGAAAAGAAGAAAAGAGCAAGCGTGGCTTAAGAAAACGTGGCCCAAGAGAGAAGAAGTGTGGCGCATAAAAGGAGGAAGCAAGCATTGCCCTCCACAAGGGCACATTGCCCTCTAGGAGGGCAACATAAGGAAACAAGCCTTGAGAGGCAACACTGCCCTGCCCACAACAAGGGCAGAGCACAAATTGGTGCCATGGATCAAGGAGAGCAAAAACACTGCCCTGCCCTCCTCAAGGGCAATATCGGGGTCATCAAAGGAAGAAATTCAAAGAAAAAGCTCACCAATGCTTGCCACAAGGATCGAACACGGCACCATGAGGAAGCAAGGAACTAGGCCTTATGTTGGTGCCAAGAAAACCAAGAAAAATAAGTAGCGTGTGCATTACCCGAGTTTCAAACACGGGGCTTCAACTTTGGAAACATTGCCCTGCCCTCCGCAAGGGCAGGGCAGCATCTTGTGGTGCACGGCCAGCGCACCAGATTGGCGCACCAAGGGAGCTTCGGCAGCATCATAGCGCACGCACGGGCAACATTCTGGCGCACCAAAAATTTTTGCCCTGCCCTCCACAAGGGCAGGGCAGCATCCTGCAGCACCAACACGCACGCACCAAGGCACCAACGGCCGCACGCACCATTTTCTGCCCTGCCCTCCACAAGGGCAGGGCAGCCTCCTGGAAGCAATTGTTCTTGGGCTGAAAAATTGGTTTAAAAATCCAATTTAATTCATTTCTTCACCAACTCAAAAGCCCATCCAAATTCCAAAATCCAAGAATAGAAAGTGTATAAATTGGAGATAGTTTGATGTAATTAGGACCTTTTCCTTTACTTTTGAACTTTGATCTTTCTTTTAAGCTTGGAATCTTTACTTTTATTTTTTGAACTTTTGAACTTTCTCTTGGGGGACTTCACAAAATTTCAAAGAATTGGGGAGGAGAATTGATCTCTCTTCTTCCTCGTTCTTTCTTGAGCATTTTTACTTTTCTTGTTTGAGTTTTGGGTGTGAAGAATTGAGGAAATTCTGTCTCAATCTCCATTCAAAATCTCTTTAATTCCTCTTCTGCATAATTGAGTTTAATTACAATTCCTTTACTGCTTCTTCTTCAATTTCTTGTTAATTGCTTTGTGAACTTGGATCTGGGAAGGCAATTGAGATCTAGACTTTGCTATCTAGTCTCTTGAGTCCTGAGATCCCATTTTCCTTTTTGGTTCTTCTGTGAACCTCTGCTGCAAGATAAATTTCCATTTCTGTTTGGATTCTAGTTATTTCTAATTCAACTTCTGCTTTATTAATTGTTGCAATTTAATTTCCCTTGTTGAAATTCTGAATTCCCAATCCTCAAATCCCTTTTCCATTCAAGCAATTTATATTTCTTGCACTTTAAGTTACTGCAATTTACATTTCTTGCACTTTAAGTTTCAGTCATTTAATTTCTTGTTCTTTAAGATTCAGCATCTTTTACTTTCCTGCTCTTTAATTTACTGCAAATCTCCCCTCTCCCTTTACATTCCAAGTAATTTAGCTTCTGTTAATGTTAAACCACTCAACCAATACTTGATTCGCTTGACTAAATCAACCACTAAACTAAAATTGCTCAATCCTTCAATCCCTGTGGGATCGACCTCACTCCCGTGAGTTTTATTACTTGATGCGACCCGGTACACTTGCCGGTGAGTTTTGTGTTGGATCGTTTTCCACACATCAAGTTTTTGGCGCCGTTGCCGGGGATTGAATTAGATTGACAATGATTAAGTAATGTGGTGGTCTAGATTAAGCATTTTTTTTCTTTTTTAACTAAGCACATTAACTGTTTGACACATTGTGTCACCTAACCCTCTAACCACATTCTAGCATTAGAATGTCCATGTTTCATTTGGTTTGTTTGTGATTCTTGCAAGTCATGGATGCTGAGGTGCGTGAAGAAGGAGTGAGCAACAATACCCAACCTGCAAGAAGGGTGTTGGCCTCTTACACTATCCCCAATGCAAGAAACTGCGGGAGTAACATACTCACTCCCAATGTTCATGCAAATAATTTTGAGTTGAAGCCTCAACTTATCACTCTGGTGCAGAACAATTGCTCCTATGGAGGAAGTCCACTTGAAGATCCAAACCAACACTTATCCATCTTCCTCAGGATTTGTGAAACTATCAAAACAAGTGGTGTGCATCCAGACATCTACAAGCTACTGCTGTTTCCATTCTCTCTGAAGGGTGAGGCCACTCAATGGCTAGAGACATTTCCCAAAGAAAGCATCAATAATTGGGAAGACTTAGTGAGAAAATTCCTAGCCAAGTTCTATCCTCCCCAAAGGATTATCAAGCTGAAAACAGAGGTGCAAACATTCATTCAAATGGATGGAGAGTCGCTGTATGATGCCTGGGAGAGATACAAGGCCTTAATCAGGAAATGTCCCCCAGAAATGTTTAGTGAGTGGGATAGACTCCAAAACTTCTATGAAGGATTGACCCAGAAAGCTCAAGAAGCATTAGATCATTCAGCAGGAGGCTCATTGCAGCTAATGAAGACAGCAGAGGAAGCCCAAAACCTTATAGAGATGGTGGCAAACAATCAATATTTCTTTGCTCATCAAAGACAACGCCAACCAGCCCAGAGAAGGGATGTGCTGGAGCTTGAAGGTGTTGACGTTCTCTTGGCACAAAACAAACAGATGCATCAACAACTTCAGCAACAAATAGAAATGATGGCCAAGAAAATTGATGGACTGCAAGGTGTTGCAGTAAACACACAACGCCAATCTCAAACCTCACATGGGTGGAAGTTTTGGGACATTCAATTTTGAGCAACAAAGCCCTGAGCAGGTGCAATGCATGAACAACACTTCAAGTTCATTTGAACACAATTTTCATGGTGATGCACACAAGACACATTGGAAGACTCACTCTAATTCAAGGTGGGGTGACCATCAAAATCAAGGACAAAGGGACTTCAACTCTAGCAGCCTCAGTAACACAAGCAACCATAACCATTCATTTGATAATACTAACCAATTCAAAAATTCACAAGCCACATATCACCAACCCTATAATAACTCACAAAACCACCAGAATAACTTTTCCACATCCACATCCCACCCACAAAGTACCCCCACAATTAATTCAAACAACTTCCAACAACAACCATCTCATTTCACACAACCACAACCAAATCCAGACTCTCAAAGAATCTCAAGTCTAGAGAAAATGATGGAAAAACTCATGAAAAATCAAGAGATGGCAAGACAAGATCAGGAAGCTGCAAGGAAAGATCAGACCCTGGCATTCAAAAACCAAGAGACCTCAATCAGAAATCTTGAGAGACACATGGGGCAATTGGCTAAGCAAATTTCAGAAATGGATGAGAAGAGAGCAAATGCCTTCCCCAATGTCACTGAAGAACACCCAAGGGACAAAGGAAAAGCCACAAAATGGGAGGAGTGCAAAGCAATCACAGTGGGAAGTGAGAAGACTATGAAGAAGGAAGCCATCAATCAGGACAAACACAACAGAGAAGTTCCATAAGAAGAGACAGAGGGGAAAAGTAAAGAGGATCAAGAAACCAAAAATGTACAAATTTCAAAGGGATAGAAGAACACACTTGAATCACAACTACAAGAGAAGAGGAAAGGAGTGAATCCTTGTGTCCCCAAACTTCCATACCCTCAGAGGTTTAAAAAAGAAAATGAGAATAAGCAATACTCAAAATTCATGGACATATTCAAAACACTCAGCATCAATATTCCTTTCTTGGAAGCACTTGAACAGATGCCACTATATGCCAAATTCATGAAGGAAGTGTTGATAAAGAAAAGATCCCTGAAGTAAGGACAGATTGTTGAGATGACAAAGGAATGTAGTGCTATCCTCCAAAGAGAGTTGCCAGAGAAGAAAGATGATCCTGGGACTTTTTACATACCTTGCACTATAGGAAACATAACAATTGAGAAGTTATTGTGTGACCTCGGTGCAAGCATAAACTTGATGCCTTTGTCTCTAATGAGGAAACTTCAAATTTCTGAGCTGAAGTCCACACAAATAGTTCTCCAATTGGCTGACAAATCGACTAAGCAAGCACTGGGAGTTGTGGAGAATGTACTGGTAAAGGTGGGGAAATTCCGTCTCCCAGCTGATTTTATCATCCTGGATATGGAGGAGGACCCTAACACTCCCATCATTCTGGGGAGGCCTTTCCTGGCTACAGGCAGAGCATTGATAGATGTTGAAAAAGGGGAATTGTTGTTGAGAGTGCATGATGAGCACCTAGCATTCCATGTTTTTAAAATCCTGCATGAACCCACTCAAGAAGAAGATTGTACAGAGGATAAAGCCAGGGATCAAAGCTTGAAAGAGGCATTCAATGAGTTAACTCAAAGACTTCCAAATCCATGCTTCAAAGAAGTAGAGATGGTGCAACAGACCAAAGAAATCAAGGAGGAACTAGATCCAAAACCCCCATATGGGAGCCTCAATACTCCAGATAAAGAACCACCAAGGAATGAATTATCTCCTAAGAAAGAAAAAAAGAAGAAGAGGCCAAAAGGGTGGAGAAATAAGAAAATCCCCACTGAAGGCTTCTCACCAGGGGATAAAGTGATGTTAAACACCCAACCAATGAAGGTATCTCCACAATCATCTGAGTGCTATACTGTGAACCGGATCCTTTCACTTGAACACCTAGAGATCATCAAAGAGGTGACCGGAAGGAAGTTCACAGTAAGAGGAGAAAAGCTGAGGCACTATGATTTTCAACCCCCATGATCAAAGGATAAGATGTCAAGCTAGTGACAATAAAGAAGCGCTTGTTGGGAGGCAACCCAACCTGAGGTAGTTTTCTTTTCATAGCTTTTTCAATAAAAATGTTGAATAATTAAGTATGTATTGCAAGGATAGAAAGTGTATAAATAGGAGATAGTTTGATGTAATTAGGACCTTTTCCTTTACTCTTGAACATTGATCTTTCTTTTGAGCTTGGAATCTTTACTTTTATTTTTTGAACTTTTGAACTTTCTCTTGGGGGACTTCACAAAATTTCAAAGAATTGGGGAGGAGAATTGATCTCTCTTCTTCCTCGTTCTTTCTTGAGCATTTTTACTTTTCTTGTTTGAGTTTTGGGTGTGAAGAATTGAGGAAATTCTGTCTCAATCTCCATTCAAAATCTCCTTAATTCCTCTTCTGCATAATTGAGTTTAATTACAATTCCTTTACTGCTTCTTCTTCAATTTCTTGTTAATTGCTTTGTGAACTTGGATCTG
This sequence comes from Arachis hypogaea, assembly GCF_003086295.3. Classification (NCBI taxonomy): domain Eukaryota; kingdom Viridiplantae; phylum Streptophyta; class Magnoliopsida; order Fabales; family Fabaceae; genus Arachis; species Arachis hypogaea. Next base: position 68,672,925 of record NC_092041.1, on the reverse strand, counting down.
GGAAGGCAATTGAGATCTAGACTTTGCTATCTAGTCTCTTGAGTCCTGAGATCCCATTTTCCTTTTTGGTTCTTCTGTGAACCTCTGCTGCAAGATAAATTTCCATTTCTGTTTGGATTCTAGTTATTTCTAATTCAACTTCTGCTTTATTAATTGTTGCAATTTAATTTCCCTTGTTGAAATTCTGAATTCCCAATCCTCAAATCCCTTTTCCATTCAAGCAATTTATATTTCTTGCACTTTAAGTTACTGCAATTTACATTTCTTGCACTTTAAGTTTCAGTCATTTAATTTCTTGTTCTTTAAGATTCAGCATCTTTTACTTTCCTGCTCTTTAATTTACTGCAAATCTCCCCTCTCCCTTTACATTCCAAGTAATTTAGCTTCTGTTAATGTTAAACCACTCAACCAATACTTGATTCGCTTGACTAAATCAACCACTAAACTAAAATTGCTCAATCCTTCAATCCCTGTGGGATCGACCTCACTCCCGTGAGTTTTATTACTTGATGCGACCCGGTACACTTGCCGGTGAGTTTTGTGTTGGATCGTTTTCCACACATCAAGTTTTTGTGTGATGACAAGTCATCATATACCCATTTTTCAAGCTAATTTCACTAGTTTTATTAGTCTTTATGCACTTTCTTGCATCCTAAGTAAGTGATTTGGAATGAAAATGCATAACTTCTTTAAATCAAGCAACTACCATTAAATTGATGCTAAATCATGAGGTTTGAGCAAGAATTAATTGATTTTTAATGAATTATAAACCTTGTGAATTTAGAGATACTTTGAGTGGTTGTTTTGGTTTTTTGTAGGTGAAGAAAGAAAGAAAAAAAGGAAAAACGTGGCTTAAGAAAGCGTGGCCCAAGGAGAAAACAGTGTGGCGCATGGAAGGGAGGAAGCAAACATTGCCCTCCACAAGGGCACACTGCCCTACAGGAGGGCAACATAATGAAACAAGCTTGAGAAGCAACACTACCCTGCCCTCCTCAAGGGCGGAGCACAAATTGATGCCAAGGATCAAGGAGAGCAAAACTCTGCCCTGCCCTCCTCAAGGGCAATATCGGGCTCATCAAAGGAATAAATTCAAGGAAAAAGCTTACCAATGCTTGCCACGAGGATCGAACACGGCACCATGAGGAAGTAAGGAACTAGGCGTGACTTTGGTGCCAAGGAAACCAAGGAAAAGAAGCAGCGTGCGCCTCCACCAAGTTTCGAACTTGGAACTTCACTTTTGGAAACATTGCCCTGCCCTCCGCGAGGGCAGAGCAGCATTTTGTGGTGCACGGCCAGCGGGCAGAATCTGGCGCACCAAGCGGATCTCGGCAGCATCAGCACGCACAGGCAGCAGAATCTGGCGCACCAAAAAACTCTGCCCTGCCCTCCACAAGGGCAGGGCAGCATGCTGCAGCACCAACACGCACGCACCAAGGACGCACGCACCATTTTCTGCCCTGCCCTCCACAAGGGCAGGGCAGCCTCCTGGAAGCAAATTTTCTTGGGCTGAAAATTGGATTAAAAATCCAATTTAATTTAATTCTTCACCAAATCAAAAGCCCATCCAAATCCTAAGATCCTAGAATAGAAAGTGTATAAATAGGAGATAGTTTGATGTAATTAGGGGACTTTTCTTTTGAGCTTTTGAACTTTTACTTTACTTTGAGCTTTTGAACCTTCTTTTGAGTTTTGAATTCTGAGACTTCATTGAGAGCTAGGAACTGAGATTTCAGAGAATTGGGGAGGAGAATTCATCTCTCTTCTTCCTCGTTCTTGCTTGAGCATTTTTACTTTTCTTGTTTGAGTCTTGGGTGTGAAGAATTGAGGAATTTCTGTCTCAATCTCCATTCAAGATCTCTTTAATTTCTCTTCTGCATAATTGAGTTCAATTACATTGCCTTTACTGCTTCTTCTTTAATTTCTTGTTAATTGCTTTGTGAACTTGGATCTGGAAAGGGAATTGAGATCTAGACTCTGCTATCTAGTCTCTAAAGCCCTGAGATCTCATTTTCCTTTTGGTTCTTCTGTGAACCCCTGCTGCAATTTAATTTCATTTCCTGTTTGAATTCTAGTTGCTTCCAATTCATCTTCTGTTGTATTAATCATTGCAATTTAATTTTCCTTGCTGAAATTCTGAATTTCCAAACCTCAACTCCCCTTTCCATTCAAGAAATTTACATTTCTTGCAATTTAAGTTACTGCAATTTACATTTCTTGCACTTTAAGTTTCAGTCATTTAATTTCTTGTTTAAGATTCAGCATCTTTTACTTTCCTGCTCTTTAATTTACTACAATTCTCCCCTCTCCCTTTACATTCCAAGCAATTTAGTTTCTGTAAATGATAAACCACTCAACCAATACTTGTTTCACTTGACTAAATCAACCACTAAACTAAAATTGCTCAATCCTTCAATCCCTGTGGGATCGACCTCACTCCCGTGAGTTTTATTACTTGATGCGACCCGGTACACTTGCCGGTGAGTTTTGTGTTGGATCACTTTTCGCACATCAAGTTTTTGGCGCCGTTGCCGGGGATTGAAATAGATTGACAATGATTAAGTGAGGTGGTGTTCTAGATCAAGCACTTTTTCTTTATTTTTAACTAACACACTAACTGTTCGAGACTTTGCCTCTACTAACTCTAACTGCACTCAAGTTACAGAGTGCTCTGTTTTAGTTTTTGGCTCTGTTTGTGTTTCTGCTTTTGTGACAGGAGGAAAGAGCAATGAATCCACACCTTTTGATCCTGAAACACTTTGGAAGTTGAGCAAGAATAAGGAATGTCAAGCTAGTGACATTAAAAGAGCTAGGAAGGGTCTGCCAAGGATGATGGATTCATCCATGCACTTCCCAGTCTCTAGGACTATGAAATCAGCAGGGATGTAATGGTCTTCAACTTTTACCAGAACATCCTCTACAAGTCCATAAGCTTGTTTTCTTGAATTGTCTGCCATCAGTGAGATTTTTGTAGCTCGCACCTCAAAGATCCCTAGCTTCTCCATTACAGAGAGAGGCATGAGGTTTATGCATGAGCCTAGGTCACACAAGGCCTTCTTGAAGGTCATGGTGCCTATGTTACAAGGTATTGAAAACTTCCCAGGATCCTGTCTCTTTTGAGGTAATCTCTGCCTAGACAAGTCATCCAGTTCTTTGGTGAGCAAAGGGGGTTCATCCTCCCAAGTCTCCTTACCAAATAACTTGTCATTTAGCTTCATGATTGCTCCAAGGTATTTAGCAACTTGCTCTTCAGTGACATACTCATCCTCTTCAAAGGAGGAATACTCATCAGAGCTCATGAATGGCAGAAGTAAATCCAATGGAATCTCTATGGCCTCAGTGTGAGCCTCAGATTCCCATGGTTCCTCATTAGGGAACTCATTGGAGGCCAGTGGACGTCCATTGAGGCCTTCCTCAGTGGCGTTCACTGCCTCTTCTTCCTCTCCTAGTTCGGCCATGTAGGTCATGTTGATGGCCTTGCATTCTCCTTTTGGATTCTGTTCTGTATTGCTTGGAAGAGTGCTAGGAGGGAGTTCAGTAATTTTCTTACTCAGCTGACCCACTTGTGCCTCCAAGTTTCTAATGGAGGACCTTGTTTCAGTCATGAAACTTTGAGTGGTTTTGATTAGATCAGAGACCATGGTAGCTAAGTCAGAGTGGCTCTGCTTAGAATTCTCTGTCTGTTGTTGAGAAGATGATGGAAAAGGCTTGCCATTGCTAAACCTGTTTCTTCCACCATTTTTGTTGTTGAAACCTTGTTGAGGTCTCTGTTGATCCTTCCATGAGAGATTTGGATGATTTCTCCATGAAGGATTATAGGTGTTTCCATAGGGTTCTCCCATGTAATTCACCTCTTCCATTGAAGGGTTCTCAGGATCATAAGCTTCTTCTTCAGATGAAGCGTCCTTAGTACTGCCTGGTGCAGCTTGCATTCCAGACAGACTTTGAGAAATCATATTGACTTGCTGAGTCAATATTTTGTTCTGAGCCAATATGGCATTCAGAGTATCAATCTCAAGAACTCTTTTCTTCTGATTTGTCCCATTTTTCACAGGATTCCTTTCAGAAGTGTACATGAATTGGTTATTTGCAACCATTTCAATCAGTTCTTGAGCTTCTGCAGGCGTCTTCTTCAGATGAAGAGATCCTCCAGCAGAGCTATCCAATGACATCTTGGACAGTTCAGACAGACCATCATAGAAAATACCTATGATGCTCCATTCAGAAAGCATGTCAGAAGGACACTTTTTGATTAATTGTTTGTATCTTTCCCAAGCTTCATAGAGGTATTAACCTTCCTTTTGTCTGAAGGTTTGGACTTCCACTCTAAGCTTACTCAATTTTTGAGGTGGAAAGAAATTTGCCAAGAAGGCATTGACTAGCTTTTCCCAAGAGTTCAAGCTTTCTTTAGGTTGTGAGTCCAACCATGTCCTAACTCTGTCTCTTACAGCAAAAGGGAATAGCATAAGTTTGTAGACCTCAGGGTCAACCCCATTAGTCTTGACAGTGTCATAGATTTACAAGAGCTCAGCTAAAAACTGATGAGGATCTTCCAATGGAAGTCCATGAAACTTGCAATTCTGTTGCGTTAGAGAAACTAAATGAGACTTAAGCTCAAATTTGTTTGCTCCAATGGCAGGGATAGAGATGCTTCTCCCATAGAAGTCGGGAGTAGGTGCAGTAAAGTCACCCAGCACCTTCCTTGCTACGGCGCCAAAAACTTGGTACATGAAATTGTGATCATCAATGGCGCCATCAACATGGTACGCACAATTGTAATCTCAACTCTTTATCACAACTTCGCACAACTAACCAGCAAGTGTACTGGGTCGTCCAAGTAATAAACCTTACGCGAGTAAGGGTCGATCCCACATAGATTGTTGGTATGTAGCAAGCTATGGTTACCTTGTAAATCTTAGTCAGGCAAACTCAAATGGTTATGGATAATGTATGAATAAAACATAAAGATAAAGATAGAGATACTTATGTAATTCATTGGTGAGAATTTCAGATAAGCGTATGGAGATGCTTTGTCCCTTCCGTCTCTCTGCTTTCCTACTGTCTTCATCCAATCCTTCTTACTCCTTTCCATGGCAAGCTGTATGTAGGGTTTCACCGTTGTCAGTGGCTACCTCCCATCCTCTCAGTGAAAATGTTCAACGCACCTTGTCACGGCACGGCTAATCATCTGTCGGTTCTCAATCAGGTTGGAATAGAATCCAGTGATTCTTTTGCGTCTGTCACTAAGCCCAGCCTTCAGGAGTTTGAAGCTCGTCACAGTCATTCAATCATTGAATCCTACTCAGAATACCACAGACAAGGTTTAGACCTTCTGGATTCTCTTGAATGCCGCCATCAATTCTAGCTTATACCACGAAGATTCCGATTAAGGGATCCAAGAGATAAACATTCAAGCCTTGTTTTCTTGTAGAACAGAAGAGGTTGTCAGGCACTCGTTCATAAGTGAGAATGATGATGAGTGTCACATAATCATCACATTCATCATGTTCTTGGGTGCAAATGAATATCTTAGAATAAGAACAAGCTGATTTGAATAGAAGAACAATAGTAATTGCATTAATACTCGAGGTACAGCAGAGCTCCACACCTTAATCTATGGTGTGTAGAAACTCCACCGTTGAAAATACATAAGAACAAAAGTGATCATTGGCCTCGGCCCCAGAGAGGGAACCAGAAGAGCCAAGATGAAAATAAAATAGCAAAAGGTCCTATTTGTAGAAAACTAGTAGCCTAGGGTTTACAAAGATGAGTAAATTACATAAAAATCCACATCCGGGCCCACTTGGTGTGTGCTTGGGCTGAGCATTGAAGCATTTTCGTGTAGAGACTTCTCTTGGAGTTAAACACTAGCTTTTGTGCCAGTTTGGGCGTTTAACTCCCATTCTTGTGCCAGTTCCAGCGTTTAACGCCGGGCAGTTTTAAAGCTGATTTGGAACGCCAGTTTGGGCCATCAAATCTCGGGCAAAGTATAAACTATTATACATTGCTGGAAAGTCCAGGATGTTTATTTTCCAACGCCGTTGAGAGCGCGCCAATTGGGCTTCTGTATCTCCAGAAAATCCACTTTGAGTGCAGGGAGGTCAGAATCCAACAGCATCTGCAATCCTTTTCAGCCTCTGAATCAGATTTTTGCTCAGGTCCCTCAATTTCAGCCAGAAAATACCTGAAATCACAGAAAAACACACAAACTCATAGTAAAGTCCAGAAAAGTGAATTTTAACTAAAAACTAATAGAAATATACTAAAAACTAACTAAAACATACTAAAAACAATGCCAAAAAGCGTACAAATTATCTGCTCATCATCGATCTCGGACGAGATCTTCTATATTGGTCGGTGTTAACGTGTCCAGCTGGTGGAAGATGACCGGATCTGTCGTGTCCGAATTGTTGGATTGACTGCACTGCTGATCCCTTGTCACCGAAGGGTGGGGTACCTGCAAGGGACTCCGATGCTTAAGTTAGCAAGGGTATTAAACAGGTATTGAGTAGAATCAGAGTATGAGTTATACCTGGGTGCTCCAATGTATTTATAATGGTGTAGAGTGACCTTTTTAGATAAGATAAGTTAGTTATCTTATCTTATCTTATCTTCTAGGTGAGGTCAGCTTATCTTTCATGGGAACCGCCCTTCCCTTTGTAGGCTTGGGCTACCTTAGGATTTGGGGCATGTTCCTCTATTTGGGCCCTTCTTTGGGCTTTTCTGGTGACTTGGCCGAGCTCTTTGGAAAGAGGTCGGGTTGTCCCGTCCTGAAGAGGTCGGTCGCTTTGTCTGTCGAACATCCCGTGTCGGACAGCTCGACCCAGGGTATGAACAGTGCCCTTGCTTGAGCTCGGTCTTCTTTTTTGAAGTCAAACTTAAGCATCTTGTCGATTCCTTTGTAGTAGTTTTTGAATGTAGAACGTTTCCTCTAAAAGCGCGCGCTTTTATGTCGACGCTTTTTGGGAACGTGCGAGGGTTTAATGCTTTCATTAATTTTGGCATTAATTGCCCCGTTTCCCTTTGGCTTTTTACTTTTGATTTTGAAAACCCAGAAACGGTTTCTCTCCTTCCCCCTTTTCGTAACTTCTTTTCTCCGCTCCCTTTGCTCTCTATTTTTCGTTTTTGCGTTTTTACTTTCTCGCGTTGTGGCATCATTTAGCGTTTTTTCTGGAGTTTTACAGTTTTGCGTTTCTCCCTGCGACATTGCTCTTATTCGAGTTCTTTCTTTTGCTTGTGAGAGGGCGTTTCCAGATTTTGTCTTCCATCTTCAATTTCTTTGAAGCTTGCCGCTCTTTCAAGTTGGTATTAGCTTTCCTGCTTCTTTCGTAGCTTCGTCTTCAGTTTTTAGGTGAAGCTTTGATTTTGCATGTTTGAGAGTTTGAATCTTTTCGTGGTCTTGTATTTGCTTGTTACTGTAACATGTTTTTCCTGTATTCTCTTGGCATTTCCATCGAGGATTTCTAGGATTTTATTGTTGCTTCTGGTTGTTTCCTGTCTGATACCGGTAGAAAATCTGCATCTGTTCTTTGCTTTGATTGTTTTTTGTCTGATTCTGAAAAAAGTTTGCACCTTTGATGATTTCTACTTGGCGTGCTTTGATTTTTGGGAATGCTTTTTACTTGGTAGACTGTAATGATGCTTTGTTTGCTGTTTTCAATTCTTTTTGAGAAATGTTGGGGTGTGAGCTGTAAATCTTGCCTGGAAACCTTGCTTTGTTACTGCCTCCAAGGGATGCCCCAGGACTTTTGGTTTGAGTCTTGGGGTTTTCCTTTTCTTGTTTCTTTGCCTGTATCGTATTGACCGAGTTGTTTTCTCCCTTTGTCCGGGATGTTTTTAGTAACCCCATCTACTTTTTTACTTGTAGGATTAGTTGGCTTCATGTCTTCTCGCAATAACGTTGTAGAGATGTCTTCCAGAGTTCCCGAAGGGATGTCCGATTTGCTGGACTCCCTTGTTTTATTGTGTGTTTCTGTTGTGGATGCTGAATTTTGCATAGAGCTGAGGAAGCGCCATAGGATTTGTGGTGACAATGCCCATGAGGAGGATTACGAGCTTGTTGCTCCTGACTCCGATGAGAAAGTTTGTTTTCCTACTTCCATTGAGAGGGAGTGTCCCTTCTTCTATGCCTATGAATACTTCTTTAGCCAGTTGAACGTTACTTTTCCTTTCACTGCTTTCGAGACCAACCTGTTGTGGTCGTGTAATATTGCCCCATCCCAGCTTCACCCAAATTTCTGGGGTTTTATTAAAATTTTTTAGCTTCTCTGTCGAGAATTAAATGTAACACCCTCTCAGACTCTTTTTCTTTATTTGTTTGTTTCCGCCAAGCCTGGCGGTTCTTCAAAAAAGAAAGCTTCCTGGGTTTCTTTTAGGTCTGCCCAGGGCCATAAAGTTTTTGCTATGTATGATGAGTCCTTTAAGGACTTCAAGAATTACTTCTTTAGGGTTCGTGCTGTCGAGGGGGCCTGCCCCTTTTTTCATGATGAAAATGATGAGCCTTCTTTCCCTCTAGAGTGGCAGAGGGATGTGAGAATGTCCCGCTATACCTGGGAGATGCTTGATGATGTTGAGCGTGCTGGTGCACGAAATTGTGATCATCAATGGCGCCATCAACATGGTACGCTCAATTGCAATCTCAACTCTTTATCACAACTTCGCACAACTAACCAGCAAGTGCACTGGGTCGTCCAAGTAATAAACCTTACGTGAGTAAGGGTCGATCCCACAGAGATTGTTGGTATGAAGTAAGCTATGGTCATCTTGTAAATCTCAGTCAGGCATATTCAAATGGTTATGGATGATTTATGAATAAAGCATAAAATAAAGATAGAGATACTTATGTAATTCATTGGTGAGAATTTCAGATAAGCGTATGGAGATGCTTTGGCCCTTACGTCTCTCTGCTTTCCTACTGTCTTCATCCAATCCTTCTTACTCCTTTCCATGGCAAGCTGTATGTTGGGCATCACCGTTATCAATGGCTACAGTCCCGTCCTTTCAGTGCAAATGTTCAACGCGCTCTGTCACAGCACGGCTATTCAGCTGTCGGTTCTCGATCATGTCGGAATAGAATCCAGTGATTCTTTTGCGTCTGCCACTAACGCTCCACAATCGTGAGTTTGAAGCTCATCACAGTCATTCAATCCTTGAATCCTACTCAGAATACCACAGACAAGGTTTAGACCTTCCGGATTCACTTGAATGCCGCCATCAATTCTAGCTTATACCACGAAGATTCTGATTAAGGGATCCAAGAGATATCCACTCAATCTAAGGTAGAACGGAGGTGGTTGTCAGGCACATGTTCATAGGTGAGAATGATGATGAGTGTCATGGATCATCATATTCATCAAGTTGAGGATCAAGTGATATCTTAGAACAAGAACAAGCCAAATTGAATAGAAGAACAATAGTAATTGCATTGATACTCGAGGTACAGCAGAGCTCCACACCTTAATCTATGGTGTGTAGAAATTCCACCGTTGAAAATACATAAGAACAAGGTCTAGGCATGGCCGAGAGGCCAGCCCCAAAACGTGATCTAAGATAGCATAAAACTCTCCAAGATAGCTTCCAAGATGATAATACAATAGTAAAAGGTCCTATTTGTAGAGAACTAGTAGCTTAGGGTTTACAAAGATGAGTAAATGACATAAAAATCCACTTCCGGGCCCACTTGGTGTGTGCTTGGGCTGAGCATTGAAGTTTTTATGTGTAGAGACTTTTCTTGGAGTTAAACGCCAGCTTTTGTGCCAGTTTGAGCGTTTAACTCCCATTCTTGTGCCAGTTCCGGCGTTTTACGCCAGAATTCTTGAGCTGACTGGGAATGCCTGTTTGGGCCATCAAATCTCGGACAAAGTATGGACTATTATACATTGCTGGAAATCCCAGGATGTCTAATTTCCAACGCAATTGAGAGCGCGCCAATTGGGCTTTTGTAGCTCCAGAAAATCTACTTCGTTTGCAGGGAGTTCAGAATCCAACAGCATCTGCAGTCCTTTTCAGCCTTTGAATTAGATTTTTGCTCAGGTCCCTCAATTTCAGCCAGAAAATACCTGAAATCACAGAAAAATACACAAACTCATAGTAAAGTCTAGAAAAGTGAATTTTAAGTAAAAACTAATAAAAATATAATAAAAACTAACTAAAACATACTAAAAACATGCTAAAAACAATGCCAAAAAGCGTATAAATTATCCGCTCATCACAACACCAAACTTAAATTGTTGCTTGTCCCCAAGCAACTGAAAATCAAATAAGATAAAAAGAAGAGAATATGCAATGAATTCCAAAAACATCTATGAAGATCAGTATTAATTAGATGAGCGGGGCTTTTAGCTTTTTGCCTCTAAACAGTTTTGGCATCTCACTTTATCCTTTGAAATTCAGAATGATTGGCTTCTAAAAGAACTCAGAATCCAGATGGTGTTATTGATTCTCCTAGTTAAGTATGATGATTCTTGAACACAGCTACTTTATGAGTCTTGGCCGTGGCCCAAAGCACTCTGTCTTCCAGTATTACCACCGGATACATACATGCCACAGACACAAAACTGGGTGAACCTTTTCAAATTGTGACTCAGCTTTGCTAGAGTCCTCAATTAGAGGTGTCCAGGGTTCTTAAGCACACTCTTTTTGCCTTGGATCACGACTTTATTATTTTTTCTTTTTCTTTTTCCCCCTTTTTTTCTTTTTTTTTTGTATTCACTGCTTTTTCTTTCTTCAAGAATCATTTTTATGATTTTTCAGATCCTCAGTAACATGTCTCCTTTTTCATCATTCTTTCAAGAGCCAACATTCATGAACAACAAATTCAAAACACATATGCACTGTTCAAGCATACATTCAGAAGTCAAAGTATTGCCACCACATCAAAATAATTAATCTGTTATAAAATTCAAAATTTATGCAATTATTCTCTTTTTCAATTAAGAACATTTTTCATTTAAGAAAGGTGATGGATTCATAGGACATTCATAACTTTAAGGTATAGACACTAAGACACTAATGATCATAAGAGACAAACATAGACAAACATAAGCATAAAAATTCGAAAAATAGAAAAATAAAGAACAAGGAGATTAAAGAACGGGTCCACCTTAGTGATGGCGGCTTGTTCTTCCTTTTGAAGATCTTATGGAGTGCTTGAGCTCCTCAAAGTCTCTTCCTTGCCTTTGTTGCTCCTCTCTCATGATTCTTTGATCTTCTCTAATTTCCTTGTTCTTGGTGCTCCACCCTTAGTTGTCCCATGTTGGAACTCAATTCTCCTAGGGAGGTGTTGATTTGCTCCCAATAGTTTTGAGGAGAAAAGTGCATCCCTTGAGGCATCTCAGGGATTTCATGATGAGTGGGATCTCTTGTTTGCTCCATCCTTTTCTTAGTGATGGGCTTGTCCTCATCAATGAGGATGTCTCCCTCTATGTTAACTCCAACTGAATAATAGAGGTGACAAATGAGATGAGGGAAGGCTAACATTGCCAAGGTAGAGGACTTGTCCGCCACCTTATAAAGTTCTTGGGATATAACCTCATGAACTTCTACTCCCTCTCCAATCATGATGCTATGAATCATGATAGCCCGGTCTATAGTAACTTCAGACCGGTTGCTAGTGGGAATGATTGAGCGTCGGATAAACTCCAACCATCCCCTAGCCACGGGCTTGAGGTCATACCTTCTCAGTTGAACCGGCTTCCCTCTTGAATCTCTCTTCCATTGAGCGCCCTCTTCACAAATGTCTGTGAGGACTTGGTCCAACCTTTGATCAAGGTTGACTCTTCTAGTGTAAGGGTGTTCATCTCCTTGCATCATGGGCAAGTTGAATGCCAACCTTACATTTTTCGGACTAAAATCTAAGCATTTCCCCCGAACCATTGTAAGCTAATTCTTTGGGTCCGGGTTCACACTTTGATCATGGTTCTTGGTGATCCATGCATTGGCATAGAACTCTTGAACCATTAAGATTCCGACTTGTTGAATGGGGTTGGTAAGAACTTCCCAACCTCTTCTTCAGATCTCATGTCGGATCTCCGGATATTCACTCTTTTTGAGTTTGAAAGGGACCTCGGGGATCACCTTCTTCATGGCCACAACTTCATAGAAGTGGTCTTGATGCACCCTTGAGATGAATATCTCCATCTCCCATGACTCGGAGGTGGAAGCTTTGGCCTTCCCTTTCCTCATTCTAGAGGTTTCTCCGGCCTTAGATGCCATAAATGGTTATGGAAAAACATAAAGCAATGCTTTTACCACACCAAACATAGAAGGTTTGCTCGTCCTCGAGCAAAAGAAGGAAGAAGAGAGTAGAAGAAGAAGAAATAGAAGAGATGGAGGTGGCTTTGTGGTTCGGCCAAGGGAGAGAAGTAGTGTTTAGGTTGTGTGAAAATGAAGGAGTGAAGATGGGTTTATATAGGAGTGGAGAGGGGGTGTATGGTTCGGCCATTATGGGTGGGTTTGGGAGGGAAAGTGGTTTGAATTTGAATGGTGAGGTAGGTGAGGTTTTATAAAGGATGGATGTGAGTGGTGAAGAGAATAATGGGATTTGATAGGTGAGGGATTTTTGGGGAAGAGGTGTTGAGGTGATTGGTGAATGGGTGAAGAGAAGAGAGAGAGTGGTGGGGTAGGTGGGGATCCTGTGGGCTCCACAAATCCTGAAGTGTCAAGGATAATTCATCCCTGTACCAAGTGGCGAGCAAAAAATGCTCTTGTTGCCAATTTTGGCGTTAAATGCCGGGCTGGTGCCCATTTCTGGCATTTAATGCTAGCTTCTTGCCCATTCCTGGCGTTAAACGCCAGTCTGGTGCCCCTTTCTGCCGTTAAACGCCCAGAATGGTGCCAGACTGGGCGTTAAACGCCCATTTGCTGCCCTTACTGGCGTTTAAATGCCAGCAACTTTTCCTCTAGGGTGTGCTGTTTTTCTTTCTGTTTTTCATTCTGTTTTTGCTCTTTCAATTGATTTTGTGACTTCCCATGATCATCAACCTATAAAAAAACATAAAATAACAAAGGAAAATATATAAATATACCATTGGGTTGTCTCCCAACAAGCGCTTTTTTAATGTCAGTAGCTTGACAGTGGGCTCTCATGGAGCCTCACAGATGTTCAGAGCAATGTTGGAACCTCCCAACACCAAACTTAGAGTTTGAATGTAGGGGTTCAACACCAAACTTAGAAGTTGGTTGTGGCCTCCCAACACCAAACTTAGAGTTTGACTGTGGGGGCTCTGTTTGACTCTGTTTTGAGAGAAGCTCTTCATGCTTCTTCTCCATGGTAACAGAGGAATATCCTTGAGCCTTAAACACAAAGGATTCTTCATTCACTTGAATGATTAATTCTCCTCTGTCAACATCAATCACAGCTTTTACTGTGGCTAGGAAGGGTCCGCCAAGGATGATGGATTCATCCATGCACTTCCCAGTCTCGAGGACTATAAAATCAGCAGGGATCTTCAACCTTTACCAGAACATCCTCTACAAGTCCATAAGCTTGTTTTCTTGAATTGTCTGCCATCTCTAGTGAGATTCTTACAGCTTGTACTTTAAAGATCCCTAGCTTATCCATTACAGAGAGAGGCATGAGGTTTATGCTTGACCCTAAGTTACACAGAGCCTTCTCAAAGGTCATGGTGCCTATGGTACAAGGTGTTGAGAACTTTCCAGGGTCCGGTCTCTTTTGAGGTAATCTCTTCCTAGTCAAGTCATCCAGTTCTTTGGTGAGCAAAGGGGGTTCATCCTCCCAAGTCTCATTACCAAATAACTTGTCATTTAGCTTCATGATTGCTCCAAGGTACTTAGCAACTTGCTCTTCAGTGACATCTTTGTCCTCTTCAGAGGAAGAATACTCATCAGAGCTCATGAATGGAAGAAGTAAATCCAATGGAATCTCTATGGTCACAGTGTGAGCCTCAGATTCCCATGGTTCCTCATTAGGGAACTCATTGGAGGCTAGTGGACGTCCATTGAGGTCTTCCTCAGTGGCGATCACTGCCTCTTCCTCCTCTCCAAATTCGGCCATGTTGATGGCCTTACACTCTCCTTTTGGATTCTCTTCTGTATTGCTTGGAAGAGTACTAGGAGGGAGTTCAGTAATTTTCTTACTCAGCTGACCCACTTGTGCCTCCAAGTTTCTAATGGAGGACCTTGTTTCAGTCATGAAACTTTGAGTGGTTTTGATTAGATCAAAGACCATGGTTGCTAAGTCGGAGTGGCTCTGCTTAGAATTCTCTGTCTGTTGCTGAGAAGATGATGGAAAAGGCTTGCCATTGCCAAACCTGTTTCTTCCACCATTATTGTTGTTGAAACCTTGTTGAGGTCTCTGTTGATCCTTCCATGAGAGATTTGGATGATTTCTCCATGAAGGATTATAGGTGTTTCCATAGGGTTCTCCCATGTAATTCACCTCTTCCATTGAAAAGTTCTCAGGATCATAAGCTTCTTCTTCGGATGAAGCGTCCTTAGTACTGCCTGGTGCAGCTTGCATTCCAGACAGACTTTGAGAAATCATATTGACTTGCTGAGTCGATATTTTGTTTTGAGCCAATATGGCATTCAGAGTATCAATCTCAAGAACTTCTCTCTTCTGATTCGTCCCATTATTCACAGGATTCCTTTCAGAAGTGTACATGAATTGGTTATTTGCAACCATTTCAATGAGTTATTGAGCTTCTGCAGGCGTCTTCTTCAGATGAAGAGATCCTCCAGCAGAGCTGTCCAATGACATCTTAGACAGTTCAGACAGACCATCATAGAAGATACCTATGATGCTCCATTCAGAAAGCATGTCACAGGGACACTTTCTAATCAATTGTTTGTATCTTTCCCAAGCTTCATAGAGGGATTCACCTTCCTTCTGTTTGAAGGTTTGGACTTCCACTCTAAGCTTACTCAATTTTTGAGGTGGAAAGAACTTTGCCAAGAAGGCATTGACTAGCTTTTCCCAAGAGTTCAGGCTTTCTTTAGGTTGTGAGTCCAACCATATCCTAGCTCTGTCTCTTACAGCAAAAGGGAATAGCATAAGTCTGTAGACCTCAGGGTCAACCCCATTAGTCTTGACAGTGTCACAGATTTGTAAGAATTCAGCTAAAAATTGATGAGGATCTTCCAATGGAAGTCCATGGAACTTGCAATTCTGTTGCATTAGAGAAACTAATTGAGGCTTAAGCTCAAAGTTGTTTGCTCCAATGGCAGGGATAGAGATGCTTCTCCCATAGAAGTCGGGAGTAGGTGCAATAAAGTCACCCTGCACCTTCCTTGAATTGTTGGCATTGTTGTTGTTTTCGGCTGCCATGTCTTCTTCTTGTTTAAAGATTTCTGTTAGGTCCTCTATAGAGAGTTGTGCTTTAGCTTCTCTTAGCTTTCGCTTCAGGGTCCTTTCAGGTTCAGGGTCAGCCTCAACAAGAATGCTTTTGTCTTTGCTCCTGCTCATATGAAAGAGAAGAGAACAAGAAAATATGGAATCCTCTATGTTACAGTATAGAGATTCCTTGAGGTGTCAGAGGAAAAGAAGAATAGAAGAAGAGGTAGAAGAATTCAAACTTATCAAGAAAGATAGAGTTCGAATTGTGCATTGAGGAGGAGTGTTAGTCCATAAACAGTAGGATTTGAGAAGAGGGGAAGAAATTTTCGAAAATAAATTAAAAAGATTTTAAAAACATTTTGAAAAATTGAAGAATGATTTTCGAAAAAATATGATTGGGAAAGAAATAAAGTGATTTTTGAAAAAGACTTTGAAATTAGAAATAAAAAAGATATGATTGAAAACTATTTTGAAAAAGATGTGATTAAAAGATATGATTGAAAAGATATATTTTTTAAAAAGATATGATTGAGAAGATATGATTTGAAAAACAATTTAAAAAAAGATTTGATTTTGAAAATTAATGACTTGGCTAACAAGAAATTTAAAAGATTTGATTCAGACATTAAACCTTTCTCAACAGAAAAGGCAACATAATTGAAGTGTTGAATCAAATCATTAATTGTGAGTAAGTATTTTTGAAAATGGAAAGAAATTGATTTTGAAATATATGATTGAAAAGATATGATTTGAAAAAGATTTGATTTTGAAAAATTTTGAAAACTTGAAAAAATTTGAATTAAAAAAGAAAATCTTCCCTCTTGTGCCATTACATTCTGGCGTTTAACGCCCAAAACTCACCCCTTTTGGGCGTTAAACGCCCAGCCAGGCACCCTGGCTGGCGTTTAAACGCCAGTTTTCCTTCCTTACTGGGCGTTTTGAACGCCTAGCTTTTTCTGTGTAATTCCTCTGCTATATGTTCCGAATCTTCAATTCTCTGTATTATTGACTTGAAAAGACACAAATAAATTTTTTTTGGATTTTTAATAATGAGGAATAATCAAAATGAAACTAAGATCAAATAAACAATGCATGCAAGACACCAAACTTAGAAGTTTGTATACTATTGACACTAACAAAATAAGAATGCATATGGGAAACAACAAAACTCTCAAGACAATAGAATTTAAAGATCAGAACAAGGAAATCATCAAGAACAGCTTGAAGATCAATTAAGACACATGAATGAATTCGAAAAAAAATGCAAGAAGAACAGAAACATGAAATTGACACCAAACTTAAAATGAGACACTAGACTCAACAAGAAACATAAAATATTTTTGGTTTTTATGATTTTGTAATTTTTTTGGATTTTTTTGAAAATTGAGTGAAAAAGAAAATAAGGATATCAAAATTCTTAATGAGAATTCCAGAAATCATGCAATGTTAGTGTTCATACCCTGACCGAGCTCCCCAACTCGGCGAAATCCATGAAAGGTCCGACCTTGTCCCAAGGCCCACGCCTGAGGTCGGACCTCGGACAACAAAGCTAAGAAGGCCTATCGAAAGGAACGCAGCCCAAAACCTAAAGGCCGAAAAAGCCTAGGAAAGGCGGTTCCACAAAGATAGAGATAAAACTCCCAAAAGATAAGATAAGATAAGAATATCTTATCTAGGGAAGATCACGGCCAACTACTATAAATACACTGGAACACCCAGGTATGACATACATTCCACATTCTACACATATCTGCTTGGACCCATGCTAACTTAAGCATCGGAGTGTCATTGCAGGTACAACCACCAACCACTCCGCATATCAAGCTCGGGTCCCTGAACCCCACCTCGGGCCTCTCCAGACGACCGAGCTACACATTTCAGGTAACCCTCGGAACATTGGCGCCGTTGCCGGGGAACCTGGAAGTCATCCCTCTACCATGGCGGATGACCCTCTCAACAATGACCACGCTGCGTCAGAACAAGAGGAGGAAGTTGACACCGGAGAACGACCGGACAGCCCTCTATCACCACGCACTCCGGGAGGAAACAAACAGAATCGCCCAAAGACATCACTCCCAAACAAAGATCCACAAAATCCCGAAAAAGAAAAGAGCTCAGAAATTCTAGAAGCAGTCCGGGCACAACAAAACCGACTGAAACAACTCGAAGAGGACATGAAAAAGCAGAAGGAAACTGAACAGGATCTGAGAAGGGAGGCTCGAAAGCGCAGAGAATTAGAAGAAAAACTACGGAAAATAGAGGCCGATCTGAAAGACCGGACAGAACGTGGCACCACCCCCGAATGCAACCATGATCCCTTCACACAAGAGATCATGAAAGAGAAGGTACCACGAAACTTCAAGCCACCCGATATGGATCTCTACGACGGCACCACCGATCCAAGTCACCACCTCAGCAACTTCAGAAGCAGAATGTACCTAGTCGACGCCTCCGACGCGATTCGGTGCAAAGCCTTCCCCACCACTCTCACCAAGTCAGCCATGAAGTGGTTCGACAACCTGCCACCAAGATCAATCACCAGCTTCGAAGACCTAACCAAAAAATTCCTGACAAGGTTCTCTATTCAAAAGGACAAAACGAAACATGCCCCCAGTCTACTCGGAATCAAACAAGGTAACCAGGAAACTCTCCGAGAGTACATGGAGCGATTCAACAGAGCCTGCCTGGACATACAACACTTGCCCACTGAAGCAGCCATCATGGGACTAGCAAACGGCCTAAAGGAGGGACCGTTTAGCCAATCCCTATCCAAACGATACCCGACCTCCCTATACGAGGTGCAGGAGCGAGCAGAAAAATATATCAACATGGAGGAAACCTCCCAGTTAAGAGACTCTTCTAGGAAGGAATCGACCTACCCACTCCGAGATTGAGATCGGGAACAAAGGAAGAAAGAAGAAACCAACTCGGAAAAGCCACGGAAGTACCACAGTTACACCCCCCTCCGAGTCTCGTTGGTAGACATCTACAGAGAAGTATGCCACACCGAAAAGATCCCACCACCTCGACCGCTAAAACACAAGAGAGCGGGGAGAGATCGGTCCGAATACTGTGAATATCACAAGCTCTACGGTCATTCTACTAACGACTGCCACGACCTAAAAAATGTTATAGAAAAGCTAGCCAGAGAAGAAAAACTCGACAGATACATAGCAGACAAAGGAGAAGAGACCAAGAAGAGAAGGAGGGGAGATAACGAAAATCGGGCTGAACAAACCCCGCGAACCCCTGAAAGGCACGTTCACATGATAAATGGAGGTTTTGCAGGCGGAGGAACATCCAAATCCTCGCGAAAAAGACACCTCAAAGAAGTCTACCACGTCCGAGAAGACAATCCCCTGCCCGAACTACCTACTATCTCGTTTACCCGAGAAGATGCTCAAGGGATAATACCCGGGCACGACGATCCAATGGTAATCACCATTATCCTGGCAAACGCCAACTTACATCGAACCCTGATTGACCAGGGAAGCTCTGCAGATATCCTGTTCAGAACGGCCTTCGACAAACTCGGACTTGAAGAAAAAGAACTAAAGGCCTATCCCACCGACCTGTTTGGGCTAGGAGATACCCCGATCCATCCCTTAGGATACATCTCGTTACACACTACCTTTGGAAAAGGCGAGCAATCTAAAACATTAAGCATCGACTACATTATAGTCGACGTCACTTCAGCATACAATGCCCTCATTGGGCGACCAACCCTAAACAGACTGGCAGCTATAGTCTCGACCCCACACCTCTGTATGAAGTTCCCTACCGCAAAAGGAATCGCTACCCTGAAAGGCGACCAAAAACTGGCACGGCGATGCTACAACGAAAGCCTGAGCTTAAAAGGAAAAGAGATCAACACAATAGAACTTGGGCGAGTTCAAGCCCGAGAAGATCTTCGGCCACAACCAGAGGGAGAAACCGAAAGAGTCCAGATCGGGAACACATCTGAAAAAGTAACAAACATAGGAGCAAACCTCGAAGCGGGCCTAAAAGAGGAACTCATAACCCTCTTAAAAGAAAATTCCGACCTCTTCGCCTGGAAAGCCTCCGACATGCCAGGCATAAGCCCCGACTTAATGTGCCATAAGCTAGCAGTGTACCCGGGATCCCGACCTGTCCAACAAAGACGCAGGAAGCTCGGACCCGAACGCATGCAAGCAATAGAAGAACAAGTACAAGCACTACTAGATGCAGGGTTCATTAGGGAAGTAAAATACCCCCTATGGCTCGCAAACGTAGTCCTGGTAAAAAAGCCCAATGGAAAATGGAGGATGTGCGTCGATTACACGGATCTCAACAAAGCCTACCCCAAAGACCCATATTCACTACCAAACATCGACGCCTTAGTAGACGCAGCCTCAGGCTATAGATATCTCTCCTTCATGGACGCATACTCAGGATACAATCAAATCCCGATGTACGGACCCGACCAAGAAAAGACCTCGTTCATAACCCCAAGGGCAAACTACTGCTACGTAGTAATGCCCTTCGGGCTGAAGAACGCAGGGGCAACCTACCAGAGGCTAATGAACAAAGTGTTCTCAGAGCACATCGGACTACAACTAGAGGTGTACGTCGACGACATGCTGGTAAAGACACAAAAAGACAGAAACTTGTTGACCGACCTCACCAGTGTCTTCGGCACCCTCAGAAAACACAACATGAGACTCAACCCGACGAAGTGCACCTTCGCCGCAGAAGCCGGAAAGTTCTTAGGCTTCATGTTGACTCAAAGGGGCATCGAAGCAAACCCGGACAAATGCCAAGCGATACTCAATATGAAGAGCCCGACGTGTGTCAAAGAAGTACAACAGCTAAATGGAAGGCTGGCCGCCCTATCAAGATTCTTGGCAGGATCAGCGATAAAATCACTACCTCTCTACTCACTCCTAAAGAAAGGGAAACCCTTCTCGTGGACCCCGGAGTGCGAAAAAGCCTTTCAAGAATTCAAGGAATTCCTCGGGCAGCCACCAATCCTAACCCGACCTCTAAAAGGGGAAGAGCTCGTACTATACCTCTCGGTTGGACATCGAGCAGTCGCTTCAGCATTAATACGAAAAAATGACCAAGGGCAACACCCCATATACTTTGTAAGCAAAGCACTACAAGGGGCCGAATTAAACTATCAAAAGATAGAAAAATTCGCCTACGCCCTAGTGTTCACAGCTCGGAGGCTCCGTCCCTACTTTCAAGCCCACACCATCAAAGTCCGGACAAACCAACCCATGAGACACATCCTGCAAAAAACAGACCTGGCAGGACGAATACTACAATGGGCGGTGGAACTGTCCGAGTTCGACCTCCACTATGAAGCCCGGACTGCTATAAAATCCCAGTATCTAGCCGACTTCATCGCAGAATACACGGAGACCCCGGGAACCCCACTCTCATGGAACCTGTACGTCGACGGGTCCTCAAACAAAACAGGAAGCGGAGCCGGGGTTATACTTGAAAGCGACCAAGGAACGCGGATAGAACTATCCCTAAAATTCGAGTTCCAGGCTTCAAATAACCAAGCCGAATACGAGGCCCTACTAGCAGGTCTAAAGCTAGCCGAAGAGGTCGGAGCCCAGAGAATCACGATCTTCAGCGACTCCCAAGTCGTCACATCACAAGTAAATGGAAGCTACCAGGCCAAAGACCCAACTATGAAAAAATACCTGGACCAAACACAGACACAATTACGCCACTTTTCAGAAATACAAATCCAGCACATACCTCGGGAACAAAACGTCCGGGCAGACGCCCTCTCAAAGCTCGCCAGTACCAAGCCCGGAGGCAACAACAGAAGTCTCCTCCAAGAAACCTTACAATCTCCCTCCGTGCTAAGAGAGGGAGAAACGCTAAATATATCCAACCGACAGCAAGGATGGATGACCCCCATACTCAACTACCTGAAGTCGGGAACTCTTCCCGCCGAAAGAAAGGAAGCTAAAAGACTCACGAAAGACGCCCAGAATTATACACTAATCCATGACGTGTTATACAGAAGAGGATTCTCAAACCCCCTCCTTAGGTGCGTTCCGACCTCAGAAACAACGAGCGTCCTCGAGGAAGTCCACGGAGGTATGTGTGGGAACCATCTCGGAGCTCGGGCATTATCCAAAAAAAATAGTCCGAGCCGGGTTCTACTGGCCGACCTTGCAAAGAGATGCAACGGAATTTGTGAAAATATGCCCCCCTGCCAAAAACACGCCAATTTCCACAAGGCACCACCAGAAGACCTTATCAGCATCACCGCACCATGGCCCTTCGCAAAATGGGGACTTGACCTACTCGGCCCGTTCCCCCAAGGACCGGGGCAAGTCAAATACCTCATAGTAGGGGTCGACTACTTCACAAAGTGGATCGAAGCTGAACCCTTAGCCACCATTACGAAAAACCACAAATTCCTATACAAAAACATTGTCACAAGGTTCGGAGTCCCCTACTCCATCACAACGGACAATGGAACACAGTTCACGGACACAAGTTTTCAGAACTTAGTAGCCGAACTAAAAATCAAACAGCAATTCACCTCAGTCGAGCACCCACAAGCCAATGGACAAGCAGAGGCTGCAAATAAAGTCATCTTGGCAGGGTTAAAACGAAGACTCCAAGAGGCCAAAGGGGCATGGGCCGAGGAGCTCCCCCAGGTGCTATGGGCATATCGGACAACCCCACACTCTACAACGGGAGAATCACCGTTCCGACTAGCTTACGGGATGGAGGCAATGATTCCTATCGAAATAGATGAAGGGTCATCCAGAGTCATCTTCTACAACGAAGAAGGCAACCCGCAGGCACAAAAGGAAGAACTCGACCTCCTCCCCGAGGTCCGAGAAAAAGCCCGAATCCGAGAAGAAGCCTTAAAACGGCGAACGGCCCTCAGGTACAATCAGAAAGTAATAAAGCGAAGCTTCTCCATTCACGACCTGATTCTAATCCGAAATGACATCGGAACACAAAAGTCAGGAGAAGGAAAGCTAGCCGCAAATTGGAAAGGGCCCTACAAGGTAACAGAAGTCTTAGGGACAGGCTATTACAAAGTATCCGACCTAGAAGGCAATGAGCTGCCCAGGGCCTGGCACGCCTGTAATCTAAGACGGTACTACAGCTAGAAAAACTTAACCCGAGGTGTACTCTTTTTCCCTACAAGGGTTTTTTAATGAGACACCCGGTTAAGTAAGACACCCGACCTAGTCAAGGGTAAACACTCTGTAAATATTCTTTCTTTTTTAAATACTAATCAAATTTTTCTATGTTTTCCTCATGATGAAACAAATCCTAGAAAGTACCCCGCCAAGGCGCATTAATTTATGCTCGGCAAAACGCAAAAAATCATTTGGCAAGAGACCACACAAGGTCGGCAAAGATAAAGCGACGAGGTTCAAATTAATGTGAGAAGTTATAAAGTAACTTTGAAAAGGCTCAAAGGCCAAATAAAAAGAGATTACAAAAATAACTTAAAAGGCCGACCAACAACAAGGTCGGACCCAACAAAGGGAAAGTTATAAAGTAACTCTGAAATGGCTCAAAAAAGCCAAATAAAAAGAGATTACAAAAATAACTTAAAAAGGCCGACCAACGACAAAGTCGGACCCAACAGAAAGGGGGTACTCGAGCGCCCGAGGTCCGAGAAAAAGCTCGGATCCAAGAAAGGAGCCTTAAAACGGCGAGAACCAAGATTTCGAAAAACGCTTACTAAAAAGTTGCTTTACAAAAAACAACTGAAAAGTACAAGCGAAAGAACGAAATCAAAGGAAGTCTCGAAAACGCTTACTAAAAAGTTGCTTTACAAAAAGCAGCTAAAAAGTACAAGCAAAAGAACGAAAGCAAAGGAAGTTTCGAAACGCTAGCTAAAAAGTTGTTATCCAAAAACAAACTAAAAAGCACAAAAGCGGAAACAAAAAGTCAAAACGCGAACAAAAAACACCGCATAATAAAGTTACTACAAGTAGCTAAATAAGCAAAAGGTGTCCAAAGCGTTCACAGAAACCATCCAAAAAGCCCACAGGCCGGGCAGAACACCAAAAAAATTACAGAGGATCAAGGTCCTTTCCAGACTCCACATCAACAGAAGGCTGCGGAGGAAACATAGATATCGGGAATGCATCAACAGCAACGTCATCCCGGTTTGAAACCTCCACGCCAGAACCATCCCCGACCAAAGGTGAAGTCGGGTTCTCAACCGGAACTTTGGGGTCGGACATCGGAACCTCATCCTCGGTAGGAGCTGGAACAATCTTTCCCTCCACAACAACGTTGTCCGTACTGAATAAACTCAGATCCAGGTCGGGAGCAAGAACCCGGACCTGAGCCTTCAAATTTTCAAACATAGCATCCATACCCTTGGCCACATGACCTTCCAGCTCGTAAAACTCGTCCTGCGCGGATTGCAACTTCTCCTTTGTCTCCACAAGCTCGGTATACAGCCGAGTATAATTCTCTGTGGCCGCCTTCGCCATCTCCTCAGATGTTTTCGCTGCCGCCACAGCCGCGGTAGCTTTAGTTTTCTCTTTCTCCAAAGAGGCCTCCAACTCAGTAATCCTGGCAGCCTTCAGTTGACTAATCCTATCAAGCTCGGACTGAGCCTTCTCAAGTCGGGAGCTGGTCGCCCCAAGGGGGGATTTCTTGAACTCCCGAGCAATAGCGGCATGGAGACTAGCCATCCGGACACAGCTCCGCGCCATATACTGAAAATGATGCTCCATAGATACATCATCAGTGGAAATAAAGGTCTGAGGGAGAATATGCTGCTCAATCCAACCAAGAGCGTCAAAGTCCTTATCATTGAAACCGGCAAGCTCTTGAGAGGTCTTCTGCTTCTTGGGAGGAGGACCCGAGAACGGAGGAGGAGAAGAAGTAGCAGGCCCAGAGGTCGGAGGATCCTGACTTATAGCTCGGAACTGGGGAGTCGGAATAGTCTTCGACCGAGTCTGAACACCCACAGTAGTCTTCTGCGGAGAAGATCGGGCAGAAGCCTCCCCGGCCTCGATATTCCGAGCAGCCACAGACTTCTTCGTCCGACGAAGGAACTTCATGGAATCCGCCTGAGAAGACATCTCTGCAAGAAATAAAGAAAAGGATTACCACAACAGAAATTCCACCGAAAATAAGCAAAACCAAAAATACTAGAAAAGATGAATCTCGGAAAGAGGTCGGGAACTACCTAACTCGGAACGGAGAAGGCTTGGATCTCCCAACATTTTCTTCGTATCCAAGTGAGGTGCCCGACCCCATAAACTGCTCACCACACCCACAAAAGCCTGCTCCACCTCATCTAGACTCTCAAAGGTATACTTAGCAGACACTACATTCTCCTGCCAACAAAGAGGAAAAGAAGGCTCCCCACTCTCATCTAGAAAGAAAGGTCGGACGTCTCCAGTAGCCCGGACCTTGAAATAAAAGTTCTTAAAATCGTGAAAGGACTCATCATACAGGGTACAAAACTTTCTTCCCTGGTTAGCCCTAAAAGAGACCCAAGACACCTTACCTCCACCCGACCCCGGCTTCGTCAACACAAACAAGTTGGAAAAAAGAGAAATAGAGGGAGCAACGCCCAAAAACTGACACAAAAGTTGAAACAGCTTTAAAAATGCCCAAGAATTTGGATGGAGCTGCGTAGGGGCAAGGTTACAAGACCATAACACCTCGGACTCCAGGTCGGTAAAAGGAAGTCGGACACTCAGCTTAGAGAAAAAACAATCATAAGCGTAAAAGAAGAGCTTCTCGGAACTATCTAAAGGTGGGAAGCAAACTCTCTCCTCGGAATCCGGGGCTACTAGTTCATAATCCCTCTCAGACTCTCTATCTTCACATATGCTACATTGCCTACGAAACCTAGCTAAATACTCAGAATCTACCACAGAAGGGACTCTTAGAGGAACAGGATCTACCCAACCAAGACCACTTGGAATCTTGGTCGACATCGCTTGAAGAACCTTTCGAGACATAAAAATTCTTACCTACAAAGAAGAATACAACAGCAAGCAAAAATCACATAAAGCAGACAGCGAAAACCCGTTCAGCAAAGCAAGAAACAAAGATCTTTCAGAAGAAAATGCAGCAACCCGGAACAAAAATACCAGAGAACAAAAAAGAGCCCCCCCATATACAAACAACAAAGTAATGGCGGCACCTCTTTTCGGGGCAACCCAGGCATAAAGAAAAAGAAACAAACAAGAGCAACACAAATAAACAGAAGCATATGTGCACAAGAAAAGAGAAACATGGGAAACAAACCTGGAAAGAAGAGACGAAGACGGCGAGCTCCGAAAGCAAGGAGTACAGAACGGCGGCGCAGAGGAAACCCCGGAAAGGCACGTGGAAAGATTCGGGGAAGAAAAACAAAGAGAAAGAAGAAGCAGGCGCTCGAAAAAAGAGATGGCGAAACTCAGAAAAACAGGAAGAGAATAGAATAAACGAAGAAAAGGAGGAAAGGGGCAAATAAATAATGCCTTCGCAAAACCCGAACGGAAATCGAGGAGAAACGGTAAAATGCAATAAATGCAGAAACGGCCATTTTTGAATTTTGAAAAAGTACTATGCCCGAGCTCGACCTCTCAAAAAGGACGAACTCGGGCAGGGGCACTGTTCATACCCTGACCGAGCTCCCCAACTCGGCGAAATCCATGAAAGGTCCGACCTTGTCCCAAGGCCCACGCCTGAGGTCGGACCTCGGACAACAAAGCTAAGAAGGCCTATCGAAAGGAACGCAGCCCAAAACCTAAAGGCCGAAAAAGCCTAGGAAAGGCGGTTCCACAAAGATAGAGATAAAACTCCCAAAAGATAAGATAAGATAAGAATATCTTATCTAGGGAAGATCACGGCCAACTACTATAAATACACTGGAACACCCAGGTATGACATACATTCCACATTCTACACATATCTGCTTGGACCCATGCTAACTTAAGCATCGGAGTGTCATTGCAGGTACAACCACCAACCACTCCGCATATCAAGCTCGGGTCCCTGAACCCCACCTCGGGCCTCTCCAGACGACCGAGCTACACGTTTCAGGTAACCCTCGGAACAGTTAGTCTAAAGATTTAGTCTAAAGAAATTAGACATGGCTAGCCAAGCTTCAGCAGGACATTACATTCAAGAGCTAAATTAATGAGAATCAATCAGCTTTGGTGATGATAAGAACATCACCTTGAAACATTAGAATTCATTCTTAAGAACTCTGAAGAAAAATACCTAAGCTAAGAAACAAGGTGAACCGTCAGTTGTCCAAACTCAAACAATCCCCGGCAACGGCGCCAAAAACTTGGTGTTGTTGCCGGATCAAAACTTGGCACTGTTATTGCAGGGAACAAATGCGAAACTGTAGTTCGGACATTTAAATCCCCAGCAACGG
Source organism: Arachis hypogaea (assembly GCF_003086295.3). Taxonomy (NCBI): domain Eukaryota; kingdom Viridiplantae; phylum Streptophyta; class Magnoliopsida; order Fabales; family Fabaceae; genus Arachis; species Arachis hypogaea. The sequence goes on along the minus strand of NC_092041.1, from coordinate 68,646,274 downwards.
CGCCAAAAACTTGGTGCACGAAATTGTGATCATCAATGTCGCCATCAACATGGTACGCTCAATTGCAATCTCAACTCTTTATCACAACTTCGCACAACTAACCAGCAAGTGCACTGGGTCGTCCAAGTAATAAACCTTACGCGAGTAAGGGTCGATCCCATGGAGATTGTTGGTATGAAGCAAGCTATGGTCATCTTGTAAATCACAGTCAGGCATATTCAAATGGTTATGGATGATTTATGAATAAAGCATAAAATAAAGATAGAGATACTTATGTAATTCATTGGTGAGAATTTCAGATAAGCGTATGGAGATGCTTTGTCCCTTCCGTCTCTCTGCTTTCCTACTGTCTTCATCCAATCCTTCTTACTCCTTTCCATGGCAAGCTGTATGTTGGGCATCACCGTTGTCAATGGCTACAGTCCCATCCTCTCAGTGAAAATGTTCAACGCGCTCTGTCACAGCACGACTATTCAGCTGTCGGTTCTCGATCATGTCGGAATAGAATCTAGTGATTCTTTTGCGTCTGTCACTAACGCCCCACAATCGTGAGTTTGAAGCTCGTCACAGTCATTCAATCCTTGAATCCTACTCAGAATACCACAAACAAGGTTTAGACCTTCCGGATTCTCTTGAATGCCACCATCAATTCTAGCTTATACCACGAAGATTCCGATTAAGGGATCCAAGAGATATCCACTCAATCTAAGGTAGAACGGAGGTGGTTGTCAGGCACACGTTCATAGGTGAGAATGATGATGAGTGTCACGGATCATCATATTCATCAAGTTGAGGAACAAGTGATATCTTAGAACAAGAACAAGCTGAATTGAATAGAAGAACAATAGTAATTGCATTGATACTCGAGGTACAGCAGAGTTCCACACCTTAATCTATGGTGTGTAGAAACTCCACCGTTGAAAATACATAAGAACATGGTCTAGGCATGGCCAAGAGGCCAGCCCCAAAATGTGATCTAAGATAGCATAAAACTCTCCAAGATAGCTACCCATATGAGAATACAATAGTAAAAGGTCCTATTTGTAGAGAACTAGTAGCTTAGGGTTTACAACGATGAGTAAATGACATAAAAATCCACTTCCGGGCCCACTTGGTGTGTGCTTGGGCTGAGCATTGAAGCTTCTACATGTAGAGACTTTTCTTGGAGTTAAACGCCTGCTTTTGTGCCAGTTTGGGTGTTTAACTCCCATTCTTGTGCCAGTTCCGGCGTTTTACGCGATAATTCTTGAGCTGACTTGAAGTGCCTGTTTGGGCCATCAAATCTCGAGCAAAGTATGGACTATTATACATTGTTGGAAAGCCCAGGATGTCTACTTTCTAACGCAATTGAGAGAGCACCAATTGGGCTTCTGTAGCTCCAGAAAATCCACTTCGAGTGCAGGGAGGTCAGAATCCAACAGCATCTGCGGTCCTTTTCAGCCTCTGAATTAGATTTTTGCTCAGGTCCCTCAATTTCAGCCAGAAAATACCTGAAATCACAGAAAAACACACAAACTCATAGTAAAGTCCAGAAAAGTGAATTTTAACTAAAAAATAATAAAAATATAATAAAAACTAACTAAAACATGCTAAAAACATGCTAAAAACAATGCCAAAAAGCGTATAAATTATCCGCTCATCACGTGCCTTTGTTGTTGTTCTTGAGGATCTATGGGGGCACCACCCCATCTTGATACAAAAAGGTTTTTGAATGACCCGTCCTTAGTTCGGACTGTTTGGGTACTTGTCTGACTTGTTTCTACACTTGTTTCTTAATTTTTTCTTCCTCTTATTGTGATTGTAACTCTTTGCTGTGGCTGATTCTGCATTTGCAGAGATGTCAAAGAACAACGACTCCATGAGGGCCTTTAAAAAGGCAAAGAAGGCAACTGCTGCTCTAAATATCTCGGCCAAGGTGGCCGGAGAGGGATCTTCTCAGGTCTCGGTGAAGCCTCCTGTGCCGAGTTCTCCCGGGCCGAGGAAAGCAATTCCTACTCCTCGGTTTCGTCAGGTCGATCCTCCACAGACTTTTGCCGCTGCTTTTGGTGCTCCTCCCTTAGAAAAGCAAAAAACATCCGAGCCCTTTAACCTGGATTCCCCGGATTTTGATGCTATCGAGTTTGTTGACCAGCAAATTGCCCCCTATGGTGGGCTCTCCATGGACGATGTGTCTCTTCTTCAACATCTGGATTTTATTACCAAAAGTAGTGTGAAGATGGCACATATGGGTGCGGCTATTTTCCGAACTGTTTAGGGGATCCTGATTCATGCCACAAAATCCTTCATGGAGGAGGCCAAATCAGAATTTGATCGGATCAAGGGTCTGAAGGATGAGTTGGAGGAGAAGTTGGCGAAGGTAGAGAAGGAACTGGAGGGTGAGAAGGCCAGCTCTATTGCTTTGGCTGCTTCTTTGAAGTTGGCTGAGGACATGGCACTGAAGCACAAGGATAGCTATGTTTCAGCTTATAGGGAGTTAATGCATCTCCGGGATGATTTGGAAACTGCTCGGATTAATTATGCCGAGCTTCAGGGTTACCTTGTGGGCAGCATAACTGCCGCCTCTGAGAACCTGATAGAGCAGTTCCGGATTGTTGCTCTTGATGCCGACTTGACTCTCGTTAGTCTTGACAATGTTGTGAGGGATGGTAAGATTGTCCCTGATGACCAGGACGATGATGCTGCTGACCCTCCCCTAGTGCCTTCTGTCAAAGTGTTGACCTCCTCGGTTCCTCCCGTTACGTCTGACCCGGATTGCCAGATTCTGAACTAGGATGATGGAACTGTAGATGCTGAGCCTATTCAGACTTGCCTTCTTTCTCCCCGTAATGATGCTGTCGGGAAGGCTCCAGATCTTGGTTGACCTCCTTTTATTTGAGTATTTTGTGTAAATAGCCCAGTTTATGGGCTTTTGAACTGTTTATTGTTTTGTTTAACTGCTGATACTTTTTTAGTTGTCTGCCTAGCAACTTTTTACTTTGAAAAACAAAAGTAGCGCTTCGAGGTAGATTTCGGTGGCCTTTTGAAGCTTTATCATACTATGCTTTATTGTGCTTTTAGCATGGTATCTCTTCTGGTTTTGGAATCTTGCTGCTTGACTTCTTTGGGTTGCTTTCTTACTTGTTGTTCGTAGCTTGGATTCCTTTGAGGCCGTGACTGTGTGGGTCTGATTTGTTTCTCGGTTTTTCTTGCTCTGGCTTGTATTCTTAGCGCCTTATAACCGATTTCTTCATATTGGTCCCCTTCTAAGTTGTTATTGTAATCCTCTTTCTTGGACCTTTTGTTAGGTCTCTTTCAGGGATTAATTTTACAACTTGTTTTATAGGAGGTTGACTTCGTTAGGTCGTTCTCTTCTAAGTTGTTTTTGTAATCCTCTTTCTTGGACCTTTGTTAGGTCTCTTTCAGGGATTACTTTTACAACTTGTCTTGTAGGAGACCGACTTCGTTAGGTCGATCTCTTCTAAGTTGTTTCTGTAATCCTCTTTCTTGGACCTTTGTTAGGTCTCTTTCAGAGATTACGTTTACAACTTGTCTTGTAGGAGACCGACTTCGTTAGGTCGATCTCTTCTAAGTTGTTTTTGTAATCCTCTTTCTTGGACCTTTGTTAGGTCTCTTTCAGGGATTACTTTTACAACTTGTCTTGTAGGAGACCGACTTCGTTAGGTTGATCTCTTCTAAGTTGTTTTTGTAATCCTCTTTCTTGGACCTTTGTTAGGTCTCTTTCAGGGATTACTTTTACAATTTGTCTTGTAGGAGACCGACTTCGTTAGGTCAATCTCTTCTAAGTTGTTTTTGTAATCCTATTTCTTGGACCTTTGTTAGGTCTCTTTCAGGCATTACTTTTACAACTTGTCTTATAGGAGACCGACTTCGTTAGGTCGATCTCTTCTAAGTTGTTTTTGTAATCCTCTTTCTTGGACCTTTGTTAGGTCTCTTTCAGGGATTACTTTTACAACTTGTCTTGTAGGAGACCGACTTCGTTAGGTCGATCTCTTCTAAGTTATAGCAATTCCTCTTTAATAGGGTTGACCAGACCTCTTTCCAGGGATTTGCTGATAACTTGGGTTGACTTGGTCCGACATTTTAGTATCGGCCAGTCTTTTTTAAGTTATTATATAGCAATCCATAAGACCTCGTCAGGTTCTTTTTGGGATCACTTTTGATAACTTCTTGCATTACTCTGTGTTCATCTTTGTCGATTCGTAGATGGTGGTTTTTTGTCCCGGTTTGATCGATCTTTTAGGTGAATCGCGTTTTCACCTTTGTCGGTCGATCATTCCTATCGAGATCGTACAGTGAATCTGTTCTTCACTTTCTGTCGATCTGTTGCTTTATAATCGGACGATGAAGGCTTCAGATTAATGCGTCTTGGGAGTTTGTAGAATATCTGAAATGTATTTTATTTAAAGAAAGTGCAAATATATATATATATAGGCGAGAGTTTTTCGTACCCTTAAGTCTCAATCTTGATGCCTCATTAAAAAACCTTTTCAGGAAAAAGAGTGCATCTTGAGATCTTTTACCTTTCCTAGCTATAGTACCTACTTAGGTTACAGGCGTGCCATGATCTGGGGAGTTCCCGTCCCTCGAGTTCAGACAGTCTGTAGTAGCCCTTCCTAAGTACTTCTGTGACTCGGTAGGGTCCTTTCCAGTTAGCTGCCAGCTTTCCTTCTCCGGGTCGAGTTGTTCCAATATCATTTCGGATTAAGATGAGATCATTCTCTGTGAAATCTCTTGGCACTACCTTTTGATTATACCTGGAAGCCATTCGCCGTTTTAGTGCTTCTTCTCTGATCCGAGCTCTTTCTTGGATTTTTGGAAGTAGGTCGAGCTCTTCTCTTTGGAGTTGAGAATTGGTTTGGTCATTGTAGTGGACTACTCGGGGAATCCTTCTTCGACCTCTATTGGAATCATTGCCTCCACTCCGTATGTAAATCGAAATGGTGATTCGTTTGTGGTAGAATGGGGGTTGTTCGATACGCCCATAGGACTTGTGGAAGTTCCTCGGCCCAAGCCCCATTTGCTTCTTGCAGTCTCTGTTTCAGTCCAGCCAATATGACTTTGTTGGCCGCTTCGGCTTGTCCATTGGCTTGGGGATGTTCGACGGAGGTGAACTGGTGTTTTATATTCAAGTCGGCCACTAGTTTTCTGAAGCCTGCATCTGTGAATTGGGTGCCGTTGTCTGTGGTGATGGAGTATGGTACCCCGAACCTAGTAATAATGTTCCTATATAGGAATTTCCGGCTTCTTTGGGCAGTGGCATTGGCTAGGGGTTCTGCCTCGATCCATTTTGTGAAATAGTCTACTCCTACTTTGAGGAATTTTACTTGTTCCGATCCGCGTGGGAAGGGTCCGAGAAGGTCGAGTCCCCATTTTGCAAATGGCCAGGGTGAGGTCACGCTGATGAGCTTTTCTGGTGGGGCGATGTGAAAGTTGGCATGCTTCTGACATGGTGGGCATGTCCTTACAAATTCTGTAGCTTCTTTTTGTAGAGTTGGCCAATAGAATCCTGCCCGAAGTACCTTTTTGGTGAGAGCTTGTGCTCCGAGATGATTACCACAAATGCCGCTATGCACTTCCTCCAGGACTTCCTTTGTGTTGGAAGTTGGTACGCATTTTAACAATGGTATTGATATCCCTCTTTTGTACAGGGTGTTGTTTATGATAGTGTAGTACTGTGCCTCCCTTTTCAACCTCTTTTCCTCTTTTTCATCTGTAGGGAGCGCTTCTATTTTGAGGTAGTTAATTATGGGGGTCATCCATCCTTGATCCCGGCCTGTTATGGCTAAGATTTTTTCTTCTTCCGATATTGATGGGTTCTGCAGTATTTCCTGGATGAGGCTTCTATTGTTGCCCCTGGTTTGGTGATAGCTAGTTTTGAGAGTGCGTTAGCTCGGGCATTTTGCTCGCGGGGTATGTGGCAGATCCTATATTCCCCGAGTTGTCCGAGCTGTTCTTTGGTTTTATCCAAGTATTTTTTCATGGTAGGATCTTTGGCTTGGTAGCTTCCCGTTATTTGTGAGGTAACGACTTATGAGTCACTGTAGATGTTGAGTTTCTGAGCTCCAACCTCCCTAGCCAGCTTCAAACCAGCTAATAACGCTTCGTATTCTGCCTGGTTGTTTGAGGCCGGGAATCCGAATTTCAGGGAAAGCTCAAGTTGTGTTCCTTGGTTGCTTTCGATTATCATACCTGTACCGCTTCTGGTTTTATTCGAGGAATCGTCCACGCATATGTTCCACTCTATGGGATTTCCGTGGTGTCTGTGAATTCGGCGATGAAGTCGGCTAGGTATTGTGATTTAATGGCTGTCTGCACCTCGTATTGGAGGTCGAACTCGGACAACTCGATTGCCCACTGTAGGATTCTTCCTGCTAGATCTATTTTCTGTAATATCCCTTTTATGGGCTGGTTGGTCCAAACTTTAATGGTGTGCGCTTGGAAGTATGGGCGAAGTCGTCGGGATGTGAGTATCAAAGCATAGGCAAACTTCTCTATTTTCTGGTAGTTCAGCTCTGACCCCTGTAGTGCTTTACTAATGAAGTAGACAGGTTGTTGTCCCCCTTCATCTTCTCTAATTAGTGTTGAGGCTATTGCCCGACTTCCTACTGCGAGGTACAGTATGATGGTTCTCCCTCTTGTGGTCGAGATAGGATAGGTGGCTATCCCAAGAATTCTTTGAAGTCTCGGAAGGCTTGTTCACATTCCGTTGTCCACTCGAAGTTCTTTCCCTTCCTTAAGGTAGCATAGAAGGGGATGGATCTTATTGCTGACCCTGCTAGGAATCTGGATAAGGCCGCCAATCTCCCATTGAGTTGTTGTACCTCTTTGACGCAGGTTGGGCTTTTCATGTTGAGTATGGCCTGGTATTTAACTGGATTTGCCTCGATTCCTCTTTGTGTGAGCATAAAGCCCAAGAATTTACCTGCTTTCACTGCGAAGGTGCATTTAGCCGGGTTGAGTCGCATGCGGTGCTTTCGTATGGTGTCGAACACTTGAATCAAGTCGGTTAGTAATGTCTCTTCACTTTGTGTTTTTATCAACATGTCATCCACATAGACCTCCATGATTTTTCCGATGTGGTCTGAGAAGACTTTATTCATTAGCCTTTGATAAGTGGCTCCCGCGTTCTTAAGGCCGAAAGGCATTACGATGTAGCAATAATTTGCTTTCGGTGTGAAAAACGAGGTTTTTTCTTGATCCGGTGGATACATTGGGATCTAGTTGTACCCTGAGTATGCGTCCATGAACAAGAGATACTTATATCCCGATGAGGCATCTACTAGAGCGTCAATGCTTGGGAGTGGATAAGGGTCTTTTGGGCAGGCTTTGTTGAGGTCGGTGTAGTCGGTGCACATTCACCACTTCTCATTTGACTTTCTCACCAAGACGACGTTTGCTAGCCATAGTGGGTATTTAACTTCTCTTATGAACCCTGCCTCTAGTAGTGCTTGTACTTGTTCTTCTACATCCTGAGACCGTTCTTGCCCGAATTTCTTCGTCTTTGTTGTACCGGCCGGGATCACGGGTAGACTGCCACTTGTGGCTCATTAGTTCGGGGTCTATGCCTGGCATGTCGGCAGCTTTCCATGCGAAGAGATCAACATTATCTTGTAGGAACCGTATTAGTGATTCCTTTGCGTCTCCTTTCAGGATCGTGGACTCTTTCTATTTCTCCTTTGGGTCGTGGGCGGAGTTCTTCTTGTCTCTGAACTCCGCCGAATTCGATGTGTGGAACTCTCTTCCTTCGCCTCGGAGGTTTAGACTTCGTTATAACAGCGACGCGCCATCTTTTGATCTGCTTTTATTGTAGCTATCCCTTCTGCAGTTGGGAATTTCATACATAGATGTGGAGTTGAAACTATTGCGCCGAATTGATTTAACGTTGTCTGACCTATTAAGGCATTGTAGGCTGAGCTTACGTCGACCACGATATAGTCTATCTTGAGTGTTCTGGATTGGTTCCCCTTTCCTGAAGGTTTGTATGTAACGATACGTATCCCAGTGGCTGTATTGGGGTATCCCCAAGTCCGAACAGGCTGTTCGGGTATGATCTTAGCTCTTTTTCTTCTAAGCCGAGCTTGTCGAAGACAGTTTGAATAAGATGTCGGCAGAGCTTCTTGGTAAATTAATGTACGGTGGAGGTTGGCATTTGCCAATATGATTGATGACATGTCACCATGTCATGTTTTTCTATGTTTTTTCATACAATAAAATGATGATTAGTGCTTAAATATTGCATTATTTTATGCTTAATTGGAATATTTCCTTGATCTTTAATTTTATAAATCTTGTAGGAAATAAGAAGAAAAAGAAGCAAAGAAGCACAAAATAAGCTAAAAAGGAGAAAAAAAGAGCTTTGGGGCACACTTTGAAGTTGGAGCACACTTGGGAGCCTTCGGCCACGCTTTTAAAAGCGTGGCCCATGACCAAATTAAAGGAGAATAGCAATCAGCACACAATGCTCCGCTCTTGCCAAGAGCAGAGCATTATCGTGATGCAAAGTGAGGTTGGAAGCAAATTTCGCTAAGTTAAATTTGGGGCGCTCACAGCATGACCATGCCTCTTTCAAAGGGCTATAACTTGAGCTACAGATGTCCAATTGATGTGCTTCTAGTTGCATTAGAAAGCTGACATTCAGATCTTTCCAACGATATATAGAAATCCATATTGGCATACAATTGAGGCATGAGTGAAAGGAATCTTTAAGGGAAAAAAAATAAACAAAAATATACCAAAGTGCTTCCACAAGCTCGAAGAGAGAGACACAAGGAAACCAAGGAAGTCTGCTCTCCAAGGAGAGCAAAGTGCTCTCTTGGAGAGTATTGTCATGCTCTCACCAAAGAAAATGCAAGAAAATTGGCGTGGAGTGCTTTCACCAAGGCTTGAACCTGGAACCTCACCCAAGTAAAAGCAATGCTCTGCCCCCACAAGAGCAGAGCCCTACTTCCCTTATTCCTTGGTGCATAAGGCACAACTTGACACGGCCCAGGGAAGCATGTCACGCACAATTTGGCATGGTCAAGGAAATTGGTGGCGCACAAGACACACCACAAGCCAATGCTCCGCTCTCCACAAGAGCAGAGCATCCTCCTTGGAGCAACACTTGGGCTGGAAATTCACTCAAAATTCCATTTAAATTTAATTGAACCAACGCCAACCAAACCCATTTCTCCTCAAATCCAAAGCAAGCAAAGCCCACATCATCACTCAAAGGCACAAGAACAAGCTAGAATTAGGATTTTCATTTAATTTGTTTTTCATTTCAATTTCATTTTATTTTGTAAAAAGCCTATATAAATGCATCATTCTCATTTCATAAAAAAGGCTAACTCCACTAGGGAGCATTAAGAGTAGTAGTAGAGAGCTCTCTCTTTTAAGTTTTCTTTCTGTTTTGAATCTGGAGTGAGATTGGAGGAATTCTGTTTCATTCTCACTTTGAGAATTCTCTTTGTTTACTTTCTGCATAATTCAAGAAATTGAGGATTTAATTTGAGTTTTCATTTGCTACCGTCCATTCTTCTTTCTTCTGCAAACTTGTTTTCTGTTGGATCAAGGAAAGGAGTGAGATCTAGACTTGTTTCTAGTCTCTTGACCCCTGAGATCTTTACTCTTTTGGTGAGAGTCTGCAATTTAAGTTTGGTTCATCTGCTATTTGCTTCTTGAAGCAATTTGCTTTGCTGTTTAGATCTGCTACATTTTATTCCATCTACTACTTCTCTGATTGAATGCATCCTAGATTTTCTTGTTTAACTTTGAATCCCAGCTCCCAATTTACTTTCCTGCACTTTAGTTCCTCTGCACTTTACATTTGAGCTACTGTGATATGAATTTAATTTTCCTGCACTTTAATTTCCCTGTCACTTGTTCTCAATATCTCTTTAATTACTTGCTTCATTGCTTTCTTTAATTTCCAGCACCCAGCCCCCTCTACTTCTCATGCAATTTACTTTTATTGCAATTTAAGTTTCAGCTATTTTACTTTCTTGCACTTTAAGTTTCTGCAATTTTACTTTCTGCACTTTAATTTTCCTTGCTATTTACTTTCTGTTGGCTACATTTCACATATTTCACTTCATGTAGCTCGACTAAACTAATCACCCACTAAAGTTGCTTGATCCATCAATCCCTGTGGGATCGACCTCACTCTTGTGAGTTATTACTACTTGATGCGACCCGGTACACTTGCCGGTTGGATTTGTGTGCTGGAAATTCATTTTTCCACAAAAATTCCATCAATGATTGTGATGACCATGGGTCGTCGTGTCCTGAGATGATTCCGGATGCATCTTCTTTGGTAAACGTGATTGCTGTGATGTCTGGCGCCTTCTTCTTTCCTTCGACATGGTATACTTCTTTGAGGTGTCGCTTGCGGGATGATTTGGAGATTCCTCCTCCAACAAATCCGCCGTGTATCACGTGGAAGTGTCTCTCCGGTGTGTGGGGTGATCGTTCAGACCGTCCGATATCTTTATCCCTTCTTCTTTTTCTTGGTTCTTCATCCCGATTGGCCAAGAACCAATCTAATTTTCCTTTCCTTACTTATTTTTCTATGACGTTTTTCAAGTCAGCATTCATTGGTGGAGTGTCCTCGAACTCGATGATACTCACAGTATTCGTTCTGATTTCCTCCTCCCCTTTTGCCTTTGAGTGGCCCGAGCTGTGGGTATTTTTTTCGTATGGCAGACTTCTTTGTAAACATCTACCAAGGATACCCTAAGAGGGGTGTAGTTATGATATTTTTGATTTTCTCCCCGGAGCGATCTTCCTTTTTCTTGGATCTTTATCTCGGTAGGCAGAACCGAACCTCGAGGCTTCCCCAAGTCGAGAGTTCTCTTCCATGTTGATGTACTTCTGCGCCCGTTCTTGTACTTCGTCTAGGGATGCTAGGTACTTCTTTGATATAGATTGGCTAAATGGTTCTTCTCGTAGGCCATTTATGAGGCCCATGATGGCAGCTTCTATTGGTAGACTTTGTATGTCCATGCATGTTTTGTTGAATCTTTCCATGTAGTTACGAAGACTCTCTCGATCTCCTTGCTTGATTCCTAATAATTGGGTGCATGTTTGGCTTTGTCCTTTTGTATGGAAAATCTGGCCAGGAACTTTTTGGCCAGGTCGTCGAAACTCGAGATGGATTTTGGAGGTAGGTTGTCGAACCATCTAATGGCTGTCTTGGTAAGAGTAGTTGGAAAGGCCTTGCAGCGAACTGCATCCGAGGCATCAGTGAGGTACATTCTGCTTCTGAAATTGCTGAGATGATGGTTGGGGTCTGAAGTGCCGTCATGCAGAGTCATATTCGGAAGTTTGAAATCTTTTGTGATTTTGGATTTCATAATTTCCCTGGTGAAAGGATCTTGATCCTTGCGAGAGCTATCTTCTGGAGTGGATTTAGTAACTTTAGTTTTGAGATCGGCTTCGAGTTTTAGAAGTTTATCTTCTAATTCTTGGCGTCGCCTTATCTCCCGATGCAGATCCTCTTCTTTTTTACGTTGATGTTGGGCTTCTTTCTCAAGTTGCTTTAATCGATCTTGAAGCGCCTCTATCACTCCCTGGATTTGATAAATTTTTGTCCCTGTTGAGCTCTAGAGTATCTTTGAGTGTAACATCCGCGTTCTTGTGCGGCGTTCTATCTTCCAAATATGAATGGTGGTCGTTGTCATGGTCGTCCACCATGGTGATGGAATGACTTCTAGGTTCCCCGCAACGGCGCCAATGTTCCGAGGGTTACCTGAAACTGGAGGTCGATCTCGGATGAGATCTTCTGTACTGGTCGGTGTTAACGTGTCCGGCTGGTGGAAGACAACCGGAGCTGTCGTGTCCGAATTGTTTGGACTGACTGCACTGCTGATCCCTTGTCACCGAAGGGTGGGGGTACCTGCAAGGGACTTTGATGCTTAAGATAGCAAGGGTATTAAACAGGTATTGAGTAGAATCAGAGTATGAGTTATACTTGGGTGCTCCAGTGTATTTATAATGGTGTAGAGTGACCTTTTTAGATAAGATAAGTTAGTTATCTTATCTTATCTTATCTTCTAGGTGAGGTCAGCTTATCTTTCATGGGAACCGCCCTTCCCTCTGTAGGCTTGGGCTGCCTTAGGATTTGGGGCGTGTTCCTCTATTTGGGCCCTTCTTTGGGCTTTTCTGGTGACTTGGCCGAGCTCTTTGGAAAGAGGTCGGGTTGTCCCGTCCTGAAGAGGTCGTCGCTTTGTCTGTCGAACATCCCGGGTCCGGACAGCTCGACCCAGGGTATGAACACTTGTGTTCTTCCATTTTTTGCACGCTTTCTCCTTATTCTCTAAGCCATTCCTACCCTATGAAGCCTGAAACACTTAACACACAGATCAAGGCATCGAATGGTAATAAGAGAGGATTAAGATTAGCTAAATTAAGACCAAAGAAGCATGTTTTCAATCATAGAACTAAACTAGGAGGGAATTGTAAAATCATGCAAATCTTATGAATAAGTGGGTGAAAAGCTTGATAAACCCACTCAATTAAATACAATATAAACCATGAAATAGTGGTTTATCAGTATTCCGAGTAGGATCTGGGATGGGATGACTGTGACGATCTCAAACTCGCGACTATAGGGCATAGTGACAGACACAAAAGGATAGTAAATCATATTCCTACACGATCGAGAACCAACAACTGATTAGCCATACGATATCTGTGCATGGTATTTTTCATCTGAGACGAGAAATCTGACAGTTGATTAGCCGTAAAAATCGTAGAGGACCATTTTCACTGAGAGGATGGGAAGTAGCCATGACAACGGTGACACCCAACACACAGCTTGCCATGGAAAGGAGTATGAAGGATTGGATGAAGGCAGTAGGAAAGCAGTAGGAAAGCAGAGATTTAGAAGAAATAATGCATCTCCATATGCTTATCTGAAATTCCCATCAATGAATTACATAAGTATCTCTATCTTTATTTATGTTTATTTATCTTTTAATTATCAAAACTCCATAACATTTGAATCCGCCTGACTGAGATTTACAAGATGACCATAGCTTGCTTCAAGCCGACAATCTACATGGGATCGACCCTTACTCACGTAAGGTTTATTACTTGGACGACCCAGTGCACTTGCTGGTTAGAGGTGTCCAGAGTTCTTAAGAGTGTGAGGAAGTCCCTCATCAAGAAATCCCTGAGATGCCTAAAGGGATGCATTTTCCCTCCACACAACTATTGGGAGCAACTTAACACTTCTTTTGGGAGATTTGAGTTCTAATATGGAGCAACTAAGGATGGAGCACCAAGAGCACTCCATTATTCTCCATGAAATTAGAGAGGATAAAATAGCCATGAAGAAGAGCAACAAAGGCAAGAAAGAGACATAGAGGAGCTCAGGCGTTCCATTGGATCTTCAAAAAAGAACTAGCTGCCATCACTAAGGTGGACCGTTCTTTGATTTCCTTGTTCTTATCTTTTGTTTTTTGAATTTTATCTTTATGTGTCATCAATGTTGTGTCTTCATTACATGATCAAGTGTCTAGTGTCTATTCTTAAAGCTATGCATAAATTCCCCATCTGAAATCCTTCACAAGGTCTTAACAATTTTATCTTGAAATTAGTTTAATTATTTTGATGTGGTGGCAATACCTTTTATTTTCTGAATGAATGCTTGAATAGTGCATATTTTTTATAGTGAAGTTTATGAATGTTAAAATTGTTCGCTCTTGAAAGAAACGATGAACAAAGAGAAATGTTATTCATAATCTGAAAAATCATGAAATTGATTCTTGAAGCAAGAAAAAGTAGTGAGAAAGAAAAAGTTGCGAAAAAAATGGAAAAAAAAGAGAAGAAAGAAAAAGCAAAGCAGAAAAAGCTAACAACCCTTTAACCAAAAGGCAAGGGTAAAGAGGATCCAAGGCTTTGAGCATCAGTGGATAGGAGGGCCCCAAAGGAATAAAATCCTGGCCTAAGTGGCTAAACCAAGCTGTCCCTAACCATGTGCTTGTGCCATGAAGGTCCAAGTGAAAAGCTTGAGACTGAGTGGTTAAAGTCATGATCCAAAGCAGAAAGAGTGTGCTTAAGAACTTTGGACACCTCTAACTAGGGACTTTAGCAAAACTGAGTCACAATCTGAAAAGGTTCACCATTTATGTGTCTGTGGCATTTATGTATCCAGTGGTAATACTGGAAAACAAAGTGCTTAGGGTCACGACTAAGACTCATAAAAGTAGATGTGTTCAAGAATCAACGTACTGAACTAGGAGAATCAATAACACTATCTAAAATTTTGAGTTCTTATAGATGCCAATCATTCTAAATTTCAAAGGATAAAGTGAGATGCCAAAACTAGTCAGAAGCAAAAAGCTACTAGCCCCGCTCATCTAATTGGGACTAAGTTTTATTGATATTGTGAGATTCATTGTATATTCTCTTCTTTTATTCTATTTTGTTTTCAGTTGCTTGGGGACAAGCAACAATTTAAGTTTGGTGTTGTGATGAGCGGATAATTTATACGCGTTTTGGCATTATTTTTAGGTAGTTTTTAGTTTGATTTAGTTAGTTTTTAGTATATAATTATTAGTTTTTATGCAAAAATCACATTTCTAGACTTTACTACGAGTTTGTGTGTTTTTTCTGTGATTTCAGGTATTTTCTGGCTGAAATTGAGGGACTTGAGCAAAAATCTGATTCAGGCTGAAAAAGGACTACTGATGCTGTTGGATTCTGACCTCCCTGCACTCAAATGGATTTTCTGGAGCTACAGAACTCCAAATGGCGCGCTCTCAACGGCGTTGGAAATTAAATATCCAGAGCTTTCCAGCAATATATAATGGTCTATACTTTGTTCGAGCTTAGACGACGCAAATTGGCATTCAATGCCAGTTCCATGCTGCATTCTGGAGTAAAACGCCAGAAACACGTCACAAACCAGAGTTAAACGCCAAAAACACATTACAACTTGGCGTTTAACTCCAAGAGAAGCCTCTGCACGTGTAAAGCTCAAGCTCAGCCCAAGCACACACCAAAGTGGGCCCCGGAAGTGGATTTTTGCATTTAGACTTATTTCTGTAAACCCTAGTACCTAGTCTAGTATAAATAGGACATTTTACTATTGTATTAGACATTTTTGGATTATTTTTGGATTACCTTATGATCCTTTGATCACGTTTATGGGGGCTGGCCATTCGGCCATGCCTGGACCATCACTTATGTATTTTCAACGGTGGAGTTTCTATACACCATAGATTAAGGGT